>NC_060126.1:73379933-73542433 GCF_021461395.2 Schistocerca americana | reverse complement strand
GGCTTGGCCGCAGCCGCCTTCTTCGCACCCGCGGGAGCGGCCGACGCCGCAGACGCCTTCTTGGCGGCGCCCGCCTTCCGACCGGTCGCCGCCTTCACGCCACCAGCCTTCTTTGCGCCGGCCGCACGGGCGCCCTTCTTCTCCTTGCTGGCCGGAGCGGCGCGCTTCTTCTTGGCACCGCCGGCACGAGCCTTGCCGCCCTCGGCCGCCCCCCCGCCGCCGGCGCCGGCAAGCTTGAACGAGCCGGACGCGCCCTTCCCCTTCGTCTGCACCAGCTCGCCCGCCACGACGGCCGACTTGAGGTACTTCTTGATAAACGGCGCCAGCTTCTCCGCGTCCAGCTTGTAGTGCGCGGCTATGTACTTCTTGATCGCCTGCAGCGACGACCCGCCGCGCTCCTTCAGACTCTTGATGGCGGCCGTCACCATCTCAGAGGTGCGCGGGTGCGCAGGCTTGGCGCGCGGCTTCTTCGCAGACGACGCAGACTTGGCCTTCTTCGTAGTGCCGGTGGCGGCGGGTGCCGCAGCAGTCTCGTTCGTAGCCGCCTGATCTGCCATTTCGACGACGCGCGTAACACACAGCGAGAGCGAGCGGGACGGCAGGCACGCAAGCACAGCACAGCAGCAGAGCAGAGAATCACAAGGCCCAGCCAGTGTCGCGGGCGGGCGCGGACGGCCGAGAGAGCGGCCGCCACTCTGCGCGCCGCCGCGCCGCGCCTCCCGCGCTTGCTACCCAGTCGAGTTAGCGATGTCGAGCAGTGAGGACGTGCTACTCAGCGCTCGCGCGGCCGCCGCTTCGGCGACGGCTGCGCCCGCACCGGCCGGCCGCGGTCCGATGGGGCTTGCCCCGTCGGCCGCCCCGCCATCAGCCGGTGCGCCTATGACGGACCGACCTGCACCGAGGGGAAGTATTAGTACCCCAGGTGCAGAGACGCACACGGACGCCGATGTGGACTTCTCTTCTGACTCTGACGCAAGTAGCCTCGTGGATGCGCGTGAGCGCCACCACCAGCGGGAAGAGGGGGCGAGGGGTGCCATCCGCGATCGCTCCCCAGCTAGCCGTTCCTCCCGGGGGGACGCACAGGATGACGGATTTCGGCAGCCGCCGAAGAAGCGCCAGGCGCGGCGGCAACGACTTATCGTCGCTCGGGAGCTACCTGTCTCGAATGCATTTGAGCCACTGCAAGGCACTGGGGCAACTCTGGCCGACGCTGCTGCTTCCCTCGCCGACCAACAACGGCAACGTGATGACAGCCGCCACGAGTCTGCAGAGGCGCCACAGCAGCGTGCCGACCCTGACGCTGACATGGACGATGCCGCACAACAGCCGCCACCGGCTCCGACGAAGGTGCCGCCCATTGTGATGCGTTTCACAGACGACTACAAGAGATTTCGTGACTGGCTGCGGCAGCATTGCACCCAGCCCTTCCATGTCAAGCAAATCGGCGAGGACCTGCTGAAACTCCACCTCTCGGCGACCGCTGACTACGTCGTCGTCATGGAGAAGCTGGGACGTGACGGCGTCCCCAATTACACGTTCCCGGCTGTCCGGCCTCCGACTCTCAAGGCCCTGATGAAGAAGATACCGAAGTCTCTGCCCAATGACGACATCAAAGAAGAGCTCGAGTCCATGGGATTCGTCGCCACGCGCGTGGACTTCCATCGGATGCCGGGTACCAACCAGCTTACCGGCCATAGGGTGGTCATCCTGCCTGACACGCCCACCCACCGCGAGATTTTTCAGGTCACTCGGTTTTATAACCTGTGTGTGACGGTTGAGAAGCTGCGGAAATCACGTGGCCCTGTCCAGTGCTTCCGCTGCCAGGGATTTGGCCACGTTTCCCGGCTGTGCACCATGCCTCCCATGTGCGTGCGGTGTGGCGGCGGCCACGCCAGCAAGGAGTGCCCCCGCAAGCTCGAAGACCCGCCGATCTGTGGCCTGTGCGGCGGGGCCCACCCGGCGAATTACCGCTCCTGCGCGAAGCATAAACAGGAAAGTCGACGCCAGCGTGGTCTTCCCCCCACCCTGAAGCCTACTCCGGCTGCAGAGCGGCGTCGCCGCCGTCAGCCCCCGCCACGAGTGGACAAGAGGACTTGGCCGTCTCTGATGGAACGACGCACGGCTCACCTTCGGGAGGGAATCAGCATGGCGGATGCCGTGCACCGCCTTCCTGCTTCAGCTGCATCCCTGCCTGCGGCCGCCCATGGACCTGCGCCATCTTCTTCCCCCCCGCCGCCGGCTGTGGCTGCACGACCTCCAGGGCCATCGGAACTCCAGACGCTGCTTGGGCTTCTCACCCAAGTTACGTCTATGCTGACGGAGGTCACCAAACAGCTCGCGCAGCTGCCAGCGCTCATCGCCTCCACCATCGACTCGGCGATCTGCAAGGCCGTCCAGGCTACTCAGGATTCTTCTGCTGCGCCGCGCCATGGCTAGGGTGCCTCGCCTGGATGAACTCCGCATCGTCGCTTATAATGCGGACAATCTGACCCATGATCTGAGGGAGCTCCAGCACTTCCTTACTGCCCATAACGTCGACATTTGCATGGTCAGTGAAACGTTCTTCAAACCCGACATCCGCAGCAATATTCCGAATTATTGCTGTTATCGCACGGACAGGCCGACTTGGGGTGGCGGCACTGCTCTCTTTGTCAAAAGCTGCATCCGGCACCACGCTGTCAGACCGCCTGCCACACAGTTCATCGAAGCGACGGCGGTCCTTGTAGAAACCCACGCCGGTCCGATCACGTTTATCGCCGTGTACCGGAGTCCGCGCCGAATCTTGGACCTGGCAGATGCTCAAGCTCTCCTCCGCCATCCTGGGAAGCTGTTCATTGCCGGCGATCTCAATTCCAAGCATGCCGCCTGGAATTCCCTGCACTCTAACAACAGCGGCCGCCGACTCCTACAGGCTCTCGAGGAAGCTAACGCCTATGCCTGCGGCCCTGAGGAGCCTACCTGCTACCCGTCGTCTGGCAGGCCGGATGTGCTTGACATCGCCATTACCAAGGGCCTCCCGCACTTCCTCGACGCTGAGGTGATCCACGAGCTCAACTCCAATCATCTGCCCGTCCTCTTTCGTCTGAGCGTCGCCCCGGAACGTACCCCGGGCCGCCTGAACTTGCGCCGGACTAATTGGAATCGCTTCCGTGACCACGTGGACTACGCCGTCACCGCCATGGTCGCCGACGGGAACGTCGCTGAAGACTCCATTGACCACCTTACGGATGCCATCCATGATGCGCTGCATGCCTCCACCCCACCGCCGAGGCCTCCCACTCTTCGGACGCCTGATCTGCCGCCCCACCTCCTTGCTATGATCCGCACTCGCAACAGGTTGAACCGGGAATGGCGGATCACTCGGGATGTTGCCTTGAAGAGGAGGATCAATCAGCTACGTCGGGATATCAAGGCGGGGATTACTGATCATCGTAACATGCTCTGGGCGAGCAAACTTCGGTCATTTACGCCAGATCCTTTCGGCTGGCAGTCCCTCCGGCAGCTGACGAACCGGCGTTCCCGCCTGCCGCCCCTATCGGTCGATGGCCGGACGGCGTACAGCCCCGCCGACAAAGCAAACCTGATAGCGGACGGGTTCGAGCGGAATTTTCGTCCCCTGGACGATCGGGTGGACCAGCAGCGTGTCGACACCATCCAAGGCGATGTCGCTGCCCTCCTTCGCTCCGCCGATGTCGACGATGACGACCAAGTCCCCCGCATCACACCGGAGGAAGTCCTAGAAGGCGTCCGGCAACTCCCGGCATCGAAAGCTCCTGGCCAGGATGACGTCACGGGCCGGGTCCTGAAGCACCTCCCCTGGTCGGCGGTCGTCTACCTGGCGGCCTTCTTCAACTGGGTGCTTACATCTGCCGTCTATCCCCGGGCCTGGAAGCACTCCATTGTGGTCGCGGTGCCTAAACCGGGGAAAAACAGGACGTCGCCCTCCAGTTATCGCCCTATCAGTCTGCTGCCGCATGTCAGCAAATTGTTCGAGCGCCTCCTCCTCCGACGGCTCCGGCACATCATCCAACGTCACGCCATCTTGCCGCCTGAGCAATTTGGCTTTCGGCCTGGGCACTCTACCGCTCAGCAGGTCCTTCGTGTCGTCGATTACATTACCACAGCCTTCAACCGGCGGGAGTTCTGTGGGGCTGTCTTCCTTGATGTACAGAAGGCATTCGACAGCGTTTGGCATGAGGGCCTGCTCTGGAAACTTCGCCACTTCGGCTTCCCGGTCCACCTGGTGAAGCTTCTCGCCTCCTATCTCCGGGACCGCACCTTTTCTGTTAAGGTGGGTGACGCGCTCTCCACGGTACGCCCCATTGCTGCGGGGGTTCCCCAGGGCTCTGTCCTTGGGCCCGTGTTGTATACCATCTTCACGTCTGACATTCCAACGGTGCCTCGTGTGGAGAAGGCCGTTTATGCGGACGACACGGTCATCTACTCTCGCAGCCGATGGGCCGAGGTCTTAGTCCCCCGACTACAGAGTGCCTGCGCCGCGCTGGAAGACTGGGCTGCCAAATGGCGTATTGGATTCAACCCTGCCAAGACGCACGCCATCGTTTTCACCTGGAAGAGGTCGATGCCCCGCCGCCAGCTGCGACTTTACGCTACAGACCTCCCTTGGCGAACGACGGTGAAATACCTTGGCGTCCTCCTGGACCAGAAGCTGACTTGGAGGCTCCATATCGAAGACGTCCGCGCTAAAATCAACTGCCGCCTGGGTGCTCTCTACCCTGTGTTGAACGAGCATTCTGCTTTATCTGTCGCGAATGGTCTCCTTATTTTCCGGCTTTACCTTCGCCCGATCTTCGATTACGCCTGTGAAGTCTGGGGCGGTGCGGCCCCCTCCTATCTTCATCGGCTGCAGACGCTACAGAACAAGATCCTGCGTCGAGTTTATCATGTTCCGGCGCGTTTCCCGCATCGTTACCTCCATGACGCCGCCGATGAGCTGGAGGTCGTGCAGCGCCATCGCGTCATCGCCCGTCGATTTTCTGATAAACTGGAGTCTTCCTTAAACCCCCTCATCAGGCGACTGGGGGAACCACACCAACAGCGCGGGCCGCATAGGCGTCCCCTTGCACTGCTTGACCTTTAGGTCACCGGGGCCTCGCCCCCTTCCATTCATCTTTGGCACCTAGAAGTTACCATCTACTGTCCCACAAACACATCTGCTCAACACCAACATCCAGAAGCCCAGAACCTACCGTCCTAGTTGACCCTATGAAGAAGGAAATGCTAAGTAGTAAACCCTTCATTACATAGCTGCCTCGAAGAGCCAGCAGAATGTGGGCTGGAGCGCTTGCTACCGCCCAACGTCCGACAGCCTGTGCGGAGCAGCCCCAAACCTGCGCCACAACCGCCCGCGCCTTTCAAACCACCGAGGATGGGGCTACACACAGCCACACCACAGTCGCCAACCAGTCGCCACGGCAGCGCCGCAAACCACGGCCAAACTGCAGCTACCGCGCGCTACAGCCTGGGTCGGCCCGCCGAGAATCGCCGCCCCCGCCCAAATGCCGCCCCCACAGCCCCAGCCGACGACCCGCCACAATGGCCAAACCTTCGGCAAAACTCCCACACCGTCGCCGCGGCAGCCCGGCCAGCGCGGCCGGCGCCACAGCCACACAAGCCGAGGCGTGCGGCGATGACGGCCGTGCAAACGCGCCTCCGCCGCCCCATCGCCTTCCGTCGCCCTCCCGCCGTTTCCCGATCGGCCCGCAGCCGTCGGGCCACATCGCGCGCCGTCCTCCTCCTCTCGCCCGCCAACATTCACAGCCGTTTCTCAACAATTGCCCGCGCAAACGGACGCCGCCTGCGCAACAGGCGCCGCCGCCCCTCGCCGCTTCCGACCCAACCCCTCGACCGAGGCAAACCGCAATCCGAATCTACAGACCAACCCAATCTGCCGTCAAGCACACACGACAGCCGACCTTACACGTTACGCGTTACACATTACGTTTACACGTCTACGTTAGGTTAGGTTAGGTGGACGTGGGTTAGGTTAAGGGGACTTGGGTTAGGTTAAGCGTCAAACTTAGGTTAAGCATTCAAACACGTCAGGCGTCAGAGGTTAGGTTAGGTTGGGTTAGGTTAGGTTAGGTTAGGTTAGGTTAGGTTAGGTTAGGTTAGGTTAGGTTAGGTTACACGTTAGGTTAAGGGGTCAGTGCTAGGTTAAGAAGCGTCAAACGTAGGTTAAAAAAGCGTTCAAACGTGAGGCGTGAGCCGGACAGCTTACCTTACGTAGACGTTAGGGGCTCACAGGCTGAGCTCACCTCGCCACACCACAGGTTAGGTTCGGTTCGGTTCGGTTCGGTTCGCTCGGCTCAGCGTAAAGCGCCGAGGTCAGGGTTACGTTCGTTCACCTTCGGGCGCCACACTTTCGGTTGAAAGGTCGCGACGGGACGACGTCGGCAGGCACGCCGCAAACGAACAAAAACGTACAGACGACGTCGGAAACCGCCGACAGACGGGGGAGCAGCACGACCACGACCAGACACCGAGCGCGAACGAGACACACGCGAACCACCCCCACCGGCCAAAGGGCACCACACAACAACCCAGAGCACCACGTGTCGACACCAGAGCAACCCGCCGCTCACGCGACATGGCTGGCACCGAAGGGCAACCGCCCGCAACTGCGCTTTCCGCGCCGGCCCGGATGCACGTCGTGCTACAACAACACCACTACCGTACACAGCCGCTGTTCACAACATCACTATCAATGGCGCGCCCGCGGCTCGCCGCCGTCGCAGTCGCAGCCCCAACGCCAGCACTTTTGCACCACCGTTCACACGCACCGCAACACAGCTCGCCGACACAGCCGAACAAAACAAACACCACACAACAACAGCAACAGCAACAACGCCGCCGCCTCTACTTGTGCCGGCGACCCACCCCGCCGATGGCGCACCTTTCGCCAGCCGGCAATCGACACACACGCACCCACCCACCGGGGCCCAGTGCAAAAAAAAAAAAAAAAAAAACACACAAAAACAAAAAAACCAAACAACACAAACGACACGGGAAGCGCACACCGCCACTTCGCGCGCACGCCACCAACCAGTCGTCGTCTCAAAATAACAAACACAAACAAAATAAACTAACAACTAGGGCAACACAAAACAAAAACGCCTCGCACGAACCGCCCACAAAAAGGACAAGCACACGCACAGCCTCTGCTGACGACCACGACGCAGCGGCACGCTGCTCCTGTCCCGCGCCCCGCGCCCCACTCGATTCACAACTCACGCGACACCGTCAACGATGGGCTCGCTTCCCGCAACCTACCACCTTTCCGCCACGACGCACAGCCCCAGCCCCACCCGACGACGCCCGTGGCAACGACTGCACTTTCACCACCGCCTCCCCCTTCCCCCCCAAAACACACACACACACACAGCCAGCCAAAAACGCACTCGCGACCCACACATGCACGTGCATCGGCACACGCCAACCAGTCAACGTCGACAACCACACGCAAGGCTCGAAACGAAACCGGCGTCCTTCCACGTTGCCATCAAGCTACGCGACACAAGACACAAGGAACCAACACAACAGCCGGCCCCACTAATTCCCACTCTCACGCCGCAAAAAGCACACCGAAACCGCCAAACGCACGCACATTCCCCTTCGCACTGACACCACCGACCGGCTCGCTACCACACACCTCTCGGCAGCCGTTTCACGCCAATTCGCCACACCGCCCACACAGTCGACAAGCGCCCGCCCTGTACGGCACACGCAACGACGCAGCGCAGCAAAGGGCGCCCGCAACACATACCTCTCCGCCGCCCGACGCGCCAACCGCCACACCACACCGCCAGCCACTCGCAAATTGTGCACTGCCACCAGCCACACGTCCAACACGCCGCGCCGCCTCCGGCCACCCGCCAGGGGGCGCTCACGTCCGCGACAACAGCGCGGCCCGCCGGGCCGGGCCGGGCCGAACCGAACCGAGCCGCCGCTGCTCTGCACTCGGCACGGCCACACCCTGCTGCAGACCGGGCTCGTCCCTCTGTACGCGTCTGCCTGCGCATCAACACAACACGACCTTTTTTTTTTTTTTTTTTCTCTCTACCGCCATCCCTCCTTCTCGCGTTTTACTCGTTGTTGCAGCAGCGGCGCACACCTACACATCCACAGCCCCAGCCGAGCCGGCCTCACCTCAGGGCCCGCCGCCAGCGTCTCCTCCTCGGGCACAGGTGCGGTGCTGTGGCCGCCCATCCAACCGCATTGCTGGCCGTCCAGCCACCAGGCGTTCCCACTGCCGCGAGCCACGCCGCGCACCGACCCTGCTGCAGAAAACGAAGCATAGCCAGAGACCGACCGATACACAAAGCAAGCCGTCGCCTCGCCTCTTGTCCTTCCTGCCTTCCTTCCGCCCCCGCCCTTCTCACACCACCGCCTCTCCACTTTCGCCCCCCCCCCCTCCTTTTTTTTTTTTTTTTTTTTTTTTGTTTTCTTCTTTCTTTCTTTCTTTGGCCCTCTCTCCTTCCCGCCATGGCGGTTACGGCACCGCCTGCAGCGGCAGATTTTTTGCGCCCACACGCCTACTCCTACCACCATTAACCTTGCCCTGCCCTGCCCATCAACGTCGCAGTCGAACCGACGCTTGCCAACACACTGCCCACGTTCCTTTCTCTTTTCGGCCTACGCCCATTACGCGCCGCCGCCACAGCACCTTCCCTTCCCACAACACACCGACGTCATCACACGCACCCAAAACAGGGGCCACGACCGTGTTCCTCGCCCACTCCCATCCCGCACGGTACGCACATTCCCAACTACTACCGCGCACCCTCCCTTTCCAATCTGTGTGTCTCTGTGTCTGTGTCCTGTCCGCGCGTGACGCCTCTCAACATCCGCCGTCCCCCGTCCCGTTTTCGCCCCCATGCCGTCGTCGCGCCGCCTCCTCCCCGTCCACCGCCGCCCCTGTCCGCCCCGCACCACACCATACACCGCTGCTTGTCCCGGCCGTTGCCACCAAAGGCGCCGACCGCAAACGCGCCACGCCGCAGCCCCCGTGCGTCTCGCGCTCGCTTGCATCTCCGTGCCGACGCTGCCTCTCTTCCCACTCGCACTCGACCTCGACAACACAGTCTTTGGCTCCGCCACTGCGTGTTCCGGTGGTACGCACGCTGCAACACGTATGTATTCATTACCAGAGCGATGGCGAGGCATGACAGCATCTCTGTCTGACCAGAGAGTTCTTTATCGCTGCTAGTCGGCGCTTGGACCGCGCCAGACGACAGTAGTGGCACGCACCGGGTCGCCAGGAACAGTTGTTATATATATTGTAGCGCGAGTCGGGAGAGGTAGTAGTCGGTCGACAGTAGTAGCGGGTGGACGGTTGTACTGAGCGGGCGTCGGCGGCGTGCTCTGCTCGTCTCGCGACTCTGGTCACGGTTCGGGACGATGTATAGTATATTGTGTTATAATCAAAAAGGTGGTGTGACGCTGCATTGCGCAAATCTGATAACGTATGTTCATTGTACTTCTTTTGTTCAACAACAAAAGCCCCACTATTACTTTTTTTCTAAAGTAACTTTTGTCTCTTAACGAAAAACATTCACTTTTTAAAGACTACTTCCTATGGCATTTCCCTCCAAGGAGTGCAATTAATTACCAGCCAGCACTCATTCATTGCACACAGCTGTGTAAGGGGTATCTACAATTGAGGAGCGGATATAAATGCAATTTTTTTGTTTTTTTTTTGTGTGTGTGTTGTAACCTCCCAGCAAAATTTAAAATAATGGACAATGTTATTTACGGATGCTAATGGACATTGCGCTAATTGTAACCTCGCCCACAATGAGAGGTATTGAAAATGGCAACAAAAATGTGAAATTCGCAATCTGACTCAAATATAAAGTCTTCACACAACATTTACAAAAGTCCGTTCAGTGACAAGAAACTTCAATTAAACCGAAATATCGGTCTTTGGCCCTGTGCAAAACAATCAGAATTAAAGTCTTACCTCCGAATAAATGGATGTCACATTTCTGCTCTGGTTGTTGCGCAGCGCTTGGAGGAACTGCATTGCAAATAATAATATTCTCTTTTTTTGTGATTTTAGTGACATTTTTCTTCAAAGACGTGGAATGAAATGTGAAGTGCAACGAACTCTTTAGTTCAATAAAAAATTAAATGTTTGAAAAATGCTTTTGAAATAAAGATTATTATTGGGGAACTTGTTGGAGAATAATTACAATTTTTCATTATCTAATGATTATATTAATTAACAGTATACCTTATTCACCATCTTGACCAGTGTTGCCGACCGCCTACATCACACAACCGCACTCGGCTGCTACTACTGACCGACCGCTCTGCATGACGACTATTAGCGTACTGCACGCGACGACTACTGACAGAGTACAGCCCTCAACTACACAGAGCTACGGACTCGCAACGACTACTGACAGACTGACTGACTGAGAACCGCTCGCAACACTCGCGCAGTCCAGCGCAAACTCTCTGGTCACAGATGCTACAATGTCTCGCCATCGCTACTATGTTACATACGTGTTTCAGTGTCTTTTTCATTGGGGTAACGATCTTTGGCTCTTTTTATTCTGAATACAGGGCCAAAGGTCAACGCTGCTGCCCTTATACAATTTATCAGGTTTCATTATGTCTGTTGCAATGTTACATACGGTTCACTCTTTCATTAATATTATCGTTGGGTTTGTTTTGTAGGGACGTTAACATTCTGGCACATTTTTATTATCATCGGACTCTCTGCTATTTGTGCAGGGAGGTTATACCTGGGTCCATTTCCATTTCCATTTACATTTTAATATTGATAGACTTTTTGTTTTCTTTTTTGTTTCTTGTTGTTTTTTTTTTTTTTTTTGTTTTGTTTTTCCCGCTCTCACCACCACCGCCGCATCACGCCTTCCGTTTTCTTGGTTTCTTTTCTGTTCTTCAACATCACCGCGCCCCATTTCCACACCACAGCCATCAGCCTCCAAGACGGGCGGGCGCAGTGTGCCATTTCCGGCGCACAAGCACACCCGTACGGTACTCTCCTCGCCCCCACGCCACCAACAACACAGCGACCACGCGGCTTTCAGGCATGGCACGGCACGGCACGGCACCGGCGAAATGCGCCGCCCCCGCCCCTCCGCGCATCCGTCCGTCTCGCCACGTTCACTGACAGCCGCGTCTGCGGCTACACCACGACAACCACAACACAACACCGCTCCCCTCCCTGGCAACTCACATTGTTTTTCTCCTCCTCTTTTGCACAAACCACAACGCCGAGCACAGGCGCAAGCCACCCACACCGCGCCCCTCCCCGTCCCGTCTTTGGCCGCCGCTCCTCGTTTCCTCGTTTGCCCCCTCCCATCTCCCGAAATGCCATGCCAGCAGCGTTACGCATGCCCCTCCCCTGTCCACACAACACTACCGCCTAACGAACAGCCTTTTCCGGGCCACATGCAGGGCACGCCCACCTCCAAACACTGCCAATTCACGGACGCACACACACACTTTCCCGACACCTTTCTGTACGGAGGGTGCGTCATCTCGACCGTGACAGAGTGACGGCAACTATCGACGATCCATTTCCCCCCACTGGTAAAACATGTCCACTAACACCTACATACATCATTCAAGTACACAGACAATAGCATACACACAATGGGAGGGCACACGAACATGGACGGCACGGCACTGTCATACACTCTTCCTCAGAACCATATCAACAAACGTTACGTACATCCGGGAAAGCGAAAGCGAACGCGAAAGCGAAAGCAAAAGCAAAGGCAAAGCCCAATGCAGCCGTCAAAGGTAACGTTCACCACGGCAGACACTTGCAGCCGCGCCGCCGTTAAACGCATTTCAGTGCGGCTCCAATACGCCTCCGACACGGGAACGTTCCGTTGCTCTACGAATGCGTTTCCTCCCCTTTTTCCCTTCCTCTCTCTTTTGCCCCCCCTCCTTGCACTCTTGCCTCATTCCTCACGTTCTGCCCAGACATTCGACCGATCAAAGTCAACCTTTCGTTACCGTTCTCAGCGCGACGGTGTACAACAGTATGACGGGTGTGCCCAAGACTTCGGTTCAGTTGCGTGACGCCGGTCTATCGCGCCGATCGACAGTTACTCAGGGGGCGACGGATCGGACCACGTCACCGACACACAAAACACTTTCAAACAAACAAATACATACCGGATGGACACAGACAAACACGTGTACAGACATTCGCCAAACAAACGACCGCCGCCGCCGCCGTCGTCGTCTAGCGTGCATCTTGAATGACGACATCGGTGTGCGTGCGTCGTACGCAATCAGTCAGACACGGCTATCAAACATCAGAGTCGAATGGTACATCATCGTGCGTGTCGCCGTACACGTACAGTACAATACAACAACAAAACAATGCGTCTTAATGGCACGTTCATTTCAACGTCACTCACACACCTCCACGCTGCAGTTACGTCGCACCATTGTCAAACTCGGCGTACAGCAAAGGGAATAGTGGGCGGCAAAAAAAACCAAACAAAAACATTTCACATTTCACCCTCGCCATGTATGATGTGCAAAAAAACAAACCCGCAAACGGCCGTCGTTACGGTGACACAAAAGTCGCCGATCACACTGTCCCCCCTCGCAGACGG
The DNA here is from genome assembly GCF_021461395.2 of Schistocerca americana. Classification (NCBI taxonomy): domain Eukaryota; kingdom Metazoa; phylum Arthropoda; class Insecta; order Orthoptera; family Acrididae; genus Schistocerca; species Schistocerca americana. Next base: position 73,529,804 of record NC_060126.1, on the reverse strand, counting down.
GTAACACACACACACACACACACACACACACACACACACCAACAACACCAATGGGTCAAAAACCACGCCAACGAGGCGTGCCACCATTCCACACCACGGCGACCAACCTCGTGGCCGTACCCCGCGCAACACGCTTTGACGCGCCCCCCCACCCACAATCAAAATGCACACATACATCACAGCCGTCCACACAAACAACAACAACAATTCCGCCCTTCCCGCAAAAGGCAAGTTGGTGGCCCTGAAAAGGGCCGTTTTGCCGCTCTCGCAACGGAGGAGCCTTCTCCATCCTTCCTTCCATTCCAGAGCCACCTCCTTACTTGGAGCTCGTGTACTTGGTCACCGCCTTCGTGCCCTCGCTCACGGCGTGCTTGGCCAGCTCGCCAGGCAGCAACAGCCGCACAGCGGTCTGGATCTCGCGGGACGTGATGGTCGAGCGCTTGTTGTAGTGCGCCAGGCGAGAAGCCTCGGCCGCAATGCGCTCGAAAATGTCGTTCACGAAGCTGTTCATGATGCTCATCGCCTTCGACGAGATGCCCGTGTCAGGGTGCACCTGCTTCAGCACCTTGTAGATGTAGATGGCATAGCTCTCCTTCCTCTTGCGCTTCTTCTTCTTGTCGCCCTTCGAAATGTTCTTCTGCGCCTTGCCAGCCTTCTTGGCGGCCTTCCCGCTAGTCTTGGGCGGCATCTCGAACCAACGTACGGCAGCAGCAACACCAGTAGCAAGCGCTCCGCTCTAGTCAGCGTCTCCCCACACAGTGGCACCCGCCGCCAGCCGCCGCCGCACCTTTACCAGCTCGCCCTGTTGCGGCCGCCGACCAATGGGGCGCGCGCGCAACCGGCCGCCGCACCCGAGCCCATAAAGCACCCCCACCCCGGCTGCGCCGGCATTCGCTGCGTGGCAGTCTGGCATCGAGCATCGTCTCTGTCAGTCTGTGACACAAAGCCATAGGCCCCCGCTTGTACGGGAGACAAACAAGGGGTGATCTCGGATGCGTTTTTATTAAAACGTAGACGGGCACTCACTGCGAACTGGCACCAGCACCTAAGACGGCGTCTGGTGAGCAAAACTTGTCGTTGTGTTTGGCGGACTGTTGTTGGCGCGGTTTGGTGCGTGCCTTCCTGTTGTCGCGCGCCGTTTTTCCGGCCACGTCGAGCGCTTCAGCCGCACAGGTACTCCTGCTGCCGCAGAGAATAGCTCTGCTCCTCCTAAGTTAGGGCATACTGCACGCCAGGGCCTGGTCGATGGCCAGTTACCCGCGCGTGATAGGCTTGTTAGGGTCAGAAGAACCAGCTGGAAACCTAACGGTGCCAACCAAGGCGGTGACTGACATTCCTTTGGCAGCCTCCCGTTTTCGTCCGGACATGGAGCATAAGACACAGTCCCCAGTGGTCCTCACGGTCACAAGGAACACAGAGACACCTGGCAGCTACGCGGTCCAAAGGACCGACCATACGGACTGCCAGGTTGAAATCAGCCCGAAGTCCAAGCTCCTGCTTGCTAACGCTATCGCGGGACTCACGGGCAAAGATAGAAAGAAATATGAACGGCGTCTCGAAAGAGCGCTGAAACCGAAAACGGAAAACGAACAAATACCAACACCAACACGACCACCGAAATCGAACAGCGGAGCGCGCCAGAAAAAGACCTCCACAAAAAAACCGCGCAGCTCCCCAACAAGGACAAAACAGAAGCAGACGCTTACACGGTCACGCAAGCGTAAAGTCTCACACCTGCCCGCAGACCCGAGCGCGGAGCAGCAGACCGCACTAGCGAGCGCTCACCAACACCACACAAAGGCGGCCGCCCACCCCGGTAGCGGGGAGGGCGACCGCGCGAGCGAACAAAGCCCTCAGGTATGCGGCCAGCGGCCCGAGTCGGCCGCGTCACCCGAACACGTGCAGGAGCGGAGCGGCACGGACCGCGCGCCGCGTGGCGAGGCGCCGGCCGTGGCGGAACGGGCGACCGGCGGGCCGCGGCAAAACGAAATGGCCGCGGCCGGCGGGCCGCAACGAGCCGTCACGACGGACGTCGAAGAGCTAGCCCACGCCGACGTGAACACAACAGATGCAGACGAAGATGGCTTCATACTCGCCAGAAAAACAGCCAGTCGACTCACCACCCCCGTCACACACACACCAGTCACAACACACAATAGGTACGACACAATAGATGAACAAAACACAGAGACAACGGCACCGGATGACACACAAACTAACAACACAAAAACAACAGAGGAAGAGGTGACAAAATATCGAATCCCCCCACTAGTAGTTCAGTACGACCAATCGTATAAAACCATCCATGACCTGATTAAACAAACCGTAGGAGACGGAAAATTTACGGTAAAAACTACAGGGGAAGATAAAATTAAAGTAACACTACACACAGTAGACGAATACAAGAACGTCAAAACAATGTTACAAAACCACAAAGTCCACTACTATACGTTTCCAATAGCGGCTAAGAAACCCATTAAGGTAGTGTTCCGCGGCATGCCGCATAAAACTAACACAGCTGACATCAAAACATTCCTCGAGGAACAAGGCTTCGAGGTAAGCACGGTGGTAAAAACCCACCCAAAGAGGCCATGGCCCCTACACACTGTCACCCTCCCAGACTCCTCACAGAACAGAAAGATTTGGGAGGTGGAGAGAATCCTGGCAGTGGAAGTAACTCCCGAAAAACTGAAGAAGAAATCAGGGCCGGGTAGATGCTTCAACTGCCAGGAAATAGGACACCTAGCAAGGGACTGTGGCATGCCAATGAGATGCGTCAGATGCGGAGATGCCCACACATATGACGAATGCGGGGTGCCTAGGGGGGAAGGCAAGGAATCGTGCTGCAACTGCAGAGGAGCACACCCTGCCAGCTACCTAGGGTGCCCTGCATATCGGCACGCCAGGGATCGCCACAGGGGAAAACAAACCTACGGTGGCCGCTCTCAAAGACCGGCAAATAAAACGGCACCCCAACAACCGCCCCCTTACCGACAATTTAGACAGACAACAACGAGAGTGTACGCATCGCGTACATACGCAGCAACCGTAGGCGATCCCAACAAACCACCCGACCCAAACCAGGTTCCTGGAAACGGAGAACTGCCTAGGGAAGCCCCTCAGCGCCCCCCCAAGCCCAGTCTGCATCAATCAACCGAGGACGCCACTATACAGGGACTCGCCTCGTCGATCAAAATGCTGCAAGAACAGATGACCCACTTGGTCAACGTTCTTGCCAGCATCACGCGCCTTCCAGCCGAACTCGCTACGGCAGCTAAGCAGTCGCAACCTACAGCGACTACCACAGGAAACCCCACACCCCACCATGGATAGACGACCAAATATACAAGGTCTCAAAATCTGCGTCTTCAACGCAGATGGTCTATTCAATCAAGCCCTCGAATTTAGAGAATTCATAAAAGAGGAAAACATTGACGTATGCCTAGTAGCCGAAACACACCTTAAACCAGGGGTAAGGGCATCTGTACCAAATTACAATTGTTACAGACGCGATCGGCCCACTGCAGGAGGCGGGGTCGCAGTATACGTCAAACGAGGCATAGAACACCACCAGGTGTACCCACCAGCAACCCAACAGATAGAAACGGTCGCAATACAAATAGCCACCGTAACAGGACCCCTCACAGTCGTTGCAGCGTACCGCCCCCCTTCCCCAACGCTTGAAGAGGACGACATAGCTGCATTAAGCCAAATAAGAGGCAAGCTCCTAATAGGAGGAGACCTCAATGCCAAACACGCAGACTGGCACTCAAGAGTAAGTAATAGAGCTGGTCGACAACTGCAACGACTCGCGCGCACGCATCAGTTCCAAGTGTGGGGCCCAGAGGAACCCACCCACTTCCCGAAAAACGGGAACAGGGCAGACGTCCTCGACATTGCGCTCACAAAACACATCATGGGTTTTGTGTCCGCAAGTTCAATGAACAGAATGTCGTCGGACCACAACCCTGTCATTCTCGAGGTCGATATGGGAGAATGGCTCTCTATCCCACAGCTAAGAACCTCACACAAACACACAAATTGGGAACAGTTCCGCGCCAATATAGCTACAGAACTGACCCAAGCCCCGCCTCCAACAGCAGACACTGTCGAGCAAACGCTGGAAGACCTCACGAAAGCGATCCTGCAAGCAGCTGAGGAAGCCACGCCTGCGCCAGCGGGTCCCCCCCGCCCCAGGCAACTCCCCCAGCACCTGCTTGCACAAATAAGACACAAAAACAGGATCGCCAAAGAGTGGAAACTCACAGGCAACAGAAACACAAGGAGGCTGCTCAACAGACTACAAAGAGAGTTGAAAGTTGCGCTCACTGAGCACCGCAACCAGCAATGGTCCGAAAGACTATCAACTCTCAACTTAGAAGACCACAGTCTATGGCAAGCCACAAAACAGTTCACGAAAAGACGCGCTAGAATGCCGCCTCTGCACGGCGAACGTGGACTGCAGTTCAGCGCCGTAGACAAAGCAAACGCGCTAGCCGACGTGTTCGAGAAGCAATTCACGCCAGCAGAGGCACAGGACAGGGAACACGTCGAAACAGTTCGCAGACAACTGGCCACCTTTTTAGCAGCAGAAGACGAAGATGAATACACGCCACTCTTCAGCCCTGAAGACGTGGCAGGAGCCATCAAGTCACTGCCAATAAAAAAGGCACCAGGCCACGACCAGCTCACCAACGAACTCCTAAAACATATCCCGCCACTGGCAATAACCCACTTAGCTGATATCTTCAATGAAATTACGCGATCACAAAAATTCCCGACCCAGTGGAAACATGCAGAAGTAGTCGCGATCGCAAAACCAGGGAAAGACCCGGTATTCCCGCAGCACTACAGACCAATTAGTCTCCTGCCCACCCTCAGCAAACTGTACGAGCGCCTCCTCTTAACTCCGATTCAAGATCACATCAGAAGAGAGCAAATTATGCCAAAATTTCAATTCGGTTTCCAGCAACAACACTCTGCCCCCCAACAAATAATGAGGGTAGTTGAAGCAGCTACAGAAAGCTTCAACCGAAAGGGCTACTGCGGGATCGTCTTATTAGACGTCGCCAAGGCTTTTGATTCAGTCTGGCACACCGGAATCTTGCACAAAATGTACACCCAAGGCTTCCCAGGGACGATAGTAAAACTTATACAGAGCTATCTAACCAGTAGGACATTCTCCGTTAAGATCGATAGATCACAGTCGAGCAGGAGAAGAATACGCGCTGGAGTGCCCCAAGGGTCCGTACTGGGTCCTACCCTGTACAACCTTTACACAGCCGACATCCCTGTAACGCAGCACGTTCAAACAGCGCAATATGCAGACGACACCGCTTTCTTCTCCTGCTCCACGAACAGGAACCTGGCAACGAGAAGACTACAAACGGCACTAAACAGGACTGACTCATGGGCCAAGAAATGGCGCATCTCATTGAACACTGAAAAGACCCAGGCACTAATGATAACAAGACGCATCGGGAAACGCCGCCCCCTAAGAAGACCCATCCAACTGCTGCAGCTACAAGGGCAAAATCTCCCCTGGAGAAACACGGCGAGATACCTCGGTGTGACACTGGACAAGCGACTAACTTGGAAGTGCCACATCGAGGAACTCCGCAAGAAAGCCCTTGGAAGGATGCAAGTCCTCTATCCTATATTGAATGAACGCAGTTCACTAGACCCCAGCACCGGAGTAGCCGTCTATAGAAGCCTTATTAGGCCGATACTGGAATACGCATGCCCCGTATGGGGCTATGCAGCCAGATCGACAATAGGCCGCCGACAAAAGATTCAAAACAGAGCTCTCCGGAGAGCCTTACACGTACCTCCACGATTCCCCACAGCAGATCTACATGCTGCTGCGGATATCGATACACTACAAACTCGGTTCCGAAACCTGGCAGAACAGTTTTATGCCACAGCCGGTACCGCATATAATGAACTCATCAACACACTTGGCCAATACGTCCAAACACATGATAAATATAAGAGACCCAAATCAATACTCTCCTGAGTAAAACAACAGAACCACACACCTCTCACGAGTAAAACAACAGAACCACACACCTCTCACCACAACAGATAAAAACAAAAGAAGCGTACATCCAAAACACCCAGCCACAGTGAAGGAAATGTCCCCAAGGGACAATAACCTTCCCAGCAACACCTTCCAATAAGAGGAAGAAATTAGAGAGGAGCGCGCGCTGCGCCGGCACGCACTCCGCTGCTCGACTCGCTGCCGCTCGCACCGGTCGTTTTCGTTTCCGTTTCGTGTGCACCGTCGCTAGCCCATCGCCATGTCCGGACGCGGAAAGGGAGGCAAAGTCAAGGGCAAGTCAAAGTCCCGCTCAAGCAGGGCTGGGCTCCAGTTCCCGGTCGGCAGAATCCACCGCCTCCTGCGCAAGGGAAACTACGCAGAGCGCGTCGGCGCCGGGGCGCCCGTCTACCTCGCCGCCGTCATGGAGTACCTCGCGGCTGAGCTGCTCGAGCTGGCCGGAAACGCGGCCCGCGACAACAAGAAGACGCGCATCATCCCGCGCCACCTGCAGCTTGCCATCCGCAACGACGAGGAGCTCAACAAGCTCCTGTCGGGCGTCACCATCGCACAGGGTGGTGTCCTGCCCAACATCCAGGCCGTCCTGCTGCCAAAGAAGACCGAGAAGAAGGCCTAAAGGAGGCCAGGCAATCGCAGCGCCGCGTGCTCCCCTGCACGCAACGCGCTTTGCCGGCTCGGCCCACAACAATCGGCCCTTTTCAGGGCCACCACACACACCTACGTCCAAAGCAAAATTTCAGTCGTCCTCGCCGCACCTTGTTTTGTTTTAACTTTGCACTGTCACAGCACAGCCGCCGCCGGCGCACGTCCGCCATCTTGTCGTCCACACAGCCCGTGTGGCCCAACACACACACACACACACACACACACACACACACACACACACATTTTGCACGGTCGCAGTCGCCTTCCAAACCGACAACGGCAGCAATAATGACCATTGTTAAAGGGAGGCGTGTCGACACACCGCCCTCCACTCCCGCGCGCAACGGCCGTCGACACGAACGAAACAGCTGATCCGGCCGCCTATGCCCACACGCCTTGCCTCGGAAACCCCAACGCCGCCGCAAACAAACACACAGAGACAAACCACGCAAGCAAATAATCACCGCCTCTCGCACAACAACACACAGCCCGCCATCTCCGTCGCGATCGATACAAAGACACACAATAACAAACACACAAACGAAGCAGCTCCACACACAGCCAGCCACATGACACGTTTCCTTTCCTTCTCCCCTCCCAGTCACATCACGTCGCTCAAACGGAAAGAAAGAAAGAAACAAACAAACAAACAACACAGCGCACACACGCAGCAACAACACAGACTCTTTCGCACTTTTCAACTTCCGAACAGTGTGGTGGCCCTGAAAAGGGCCGTTTTCTAGTCTCTCCCACCCACAAGCACGGCCGCGGGAAGGCCAGCGCCCGCTGCGACGCAGCCTAACCGCCGAAACCGTACAGGGTGCGCCCCTGCCTCTTCAGGGCGTACACCACGTCCATGGCCGTCACAGTCTTGCGCTTGGCGTGCTCAGTGTACGTCACCGCGTCGCGGATCACGTTCTCCAGGAACACCTTCAGCACCCCGCGGGTCTCCTCGTAGATCAGACCAGAGATGCGCTTCACGCCGCCCCTGCGAGCCAGGCGGCGGATGGCGGGCTTCGTGATGCCCTGGATGTTGTCGCGCAACACCTTGCGGTGCCGCTTGGCGCCACCCTTGCCGAGCCCCTTTCCTCCCTTGCCGCGGCCTGTCATCCTTCCTTCCTCGGGCAAAGCAAAACGTGCACAAACAGCAGCTGCAGCGGCTGGCGAGTCGGCTACGGTCTGCGCCCAGCGCGCCCGCCGCCCCCCTATATAGACTCTGGCCCGCCCTCCCCCCACCACGCGCAACCGAGGGCATATAAGCGCAGCACGGAGGCGCGCGGGCCCGTTGTCAAGGCAGCACCGGACGCCGCGCCGCACCTAACCTCCACGCACGCCGCTCCGCTACCGCTACCGCTACCGCCATGGCCCGCACAAAGCAAACGGCCCGCAAGTCCACCGGCGGAAAGGCGCCGCGCAAACAGCTCGCCACCAAGGCGGCGAGGAAGAGCGCGCCCGCCACCGGAGGCGTCAAGAAGCCCCACCGCTACAGGCCGGGCACCGTCGCCCTGCGAGAAATCAGGCGCTACCAGAAGAGCACAGAGCTGCTCATCCGCAAGCTGCCATTCCAGCGCCTAGTGCGCGAGATCGCCCAGGACTTCAAGACCGACCTGCGCTTCCAGAGCTCCGCAGTCATGGCCCTGCAGGAGGCCAGCGAGGCCTACCTCGTCGGCCTCTTCGAAGACACCAACCTGTGCGCAATCCACGCCAAGCGCGTCACCATCATGCCCAAGGACATCCAGCTCGCGCGCCGCATCCGCGGCGAGCGCGCCTAAACCGCGCCGCGGCACCGCACCGCACAAACAAAAACGGCCCTTTTCAGGGCCACTAACATCTCTCCGTCGCGAGCAAACTTTGTCGGTCGCCTGCCTCTCGCCCCGCAACCCAAAAACAAAAACCACCACTTCCCGTCCGTCCGCCACACCCGCTCACTCTGCCTGCCTGCTAGCAGCGCGCAACAATCACACATCATCCCTCCCCGGCGCTCAAAGCGCACAATACCCAACGGCCGACGTCACACCGCACGGGTGGCTGGCCGGCCGCCGCTTTCGTTTCGAAAACAAAACAACCCGCACTCCACTCCGACGGCCAACGGCCAGGCAGGCGCGCTCGCTCGCTCTACACGCCACCGAAATCCCCGCCGACTCCTTCCGCATCTCAACGTGCCCCCCGTTGCAAAACATAACACACACACACACACACACACACACACACACACACACACAAAGGAACAAAACAAAACAAAGACCAGACACGACTCGACAAGACAGACATCCGAGAAGAACGAACGCAGGCAAGCCAACCAACGTATTCAAACAAAACAACGTGACAGAAAACCAACCGTCGGCCGCCGCCACAAACACGGCGACAATCAACCACGACAACAACAACAACAACAACAACAACAACACCGCTTACCGCTACCGCCGCCCACACCCGCCACCGACCCCCGCAATCCAACCACCACGGCACGCAAACAGCATCCCCACGGGCATACAGAAACGCCAGACAGACACCCACACCAAACGCAACACGACAATCAAAACCTTCCCCGACGTGCTTTGATGGCCCTGAGAAGGGCCGTTTTGGGCCGCGCGTCTCTTGCGCGCCACTAGACGACGACGGGGGGTGGGGACGACGGAGTCAAGCGCCAAACCCTTCCTTTCCCATCTCTTTCTCCTCTACTCTACTTCTTCTTCTTGGGCGAAGCCTTCGCCTTAGACGGCGTCGTCGCCTTCTTCGGGCGCGGCGCCTTCGGCTTCTTCGTCGGAACCTTGGCGGCCTTCTTCGCCTTCGACGGCGACTTGGCCTTGGCCGGCTTGGCCGCAGCCGCCTTCTTCGCACCCGCGGGAGCGGCCGACGCCGCAGACGCCTTCTTGGCGGCGCCCGCCTTCCGACCGGTCGCCGCCTTCACGCCACCAGCCTTCTTTGCGCCGGCCGCACGGGCGCCCTTCTTCTCCTTGCTGGCCGGAGCGGCGCGCTTCTTCTTGGCACCGCCGGCACAAGCCTTGCCGCCCTCGGCCGCCCCCCCGCCGCCGGCGCCGGCAAGCTTGAACGAGCCGGACGCGCCCTTCCCCTTCGTCTGCACCAGCTCGCCCGCCACGACGGCCGACTTGAGGTACTTCTTGATAAACGGCGCCAGCTTCTCCGCGTCCAGCTTGTAGTGCGCGGCTATGTACTTCTTGATCGCCTGCAGCGACGACCCGCCGCGCTCCTTCAGACTCTTGATGGCGGCCGTCACCATCTCAGAGGTGCGCGGGTGCGCAGGCTTGGCGCGCGGCTTCTTCGCAGACGACGCAGACTTGGCCTTCTTCGTAGTGCCGGTGGCGGCGGGTGCCGCAGCAGTCTCGTTCGTAGCCGCCTGATCTGCCATTTCGACGACGCGCGTAACACACAGCGAGAGCGAGCGGGACGGCAGGCACGCAAGCACAGCACAGCAGCAGAGCAGAGAATCACAAGGCCCAGCCAGTGTCGCGGGCGGGCGCGGACGGCCGAGAGAGCGGCCGCCACTCTGCGCGCCGCCGCGCCGCGCCTCCCGCGCTTGCTACCGCCCAACGTCCGACAGCCTGTGCGGAGCAGCCCCAAACCTGCGCCACAACCGCCCGCGCCTTTCAAACCACCGAGGATGGGGCTACACACAGCCACACCACAGTCGCCAACCAGTCGCCACGGCAGCGCCGCAAACCACGGCCAAACTGCAGCTACCGCGCGCTACAGCCTGGGTCGGCCCGCCGAGAATCGCCGCCCCCGCCCAAATGCCGCCCCCACAGCCCCAGCCGACGACCCGCCACAATGGCCAAACCTTCGGCAAAACTCCCACACCGTCGCCGCGGCAGCCCGGCCAGCGCGGCCGGCGCCACAGCCACACAAGCCGAGGCGTGCGGCGATGACGGCCGTGCAAACGCGCCTCCGCCGCCCCATCGCCTTCCGTCGCCCTCCCGCCGTTTCCCGATCGGCCCGCAGCCGTCGGGCCACATCGCGCGCCGTCCTCCTCCTCTCGCCCGCCAACATTCACAGCCGTTTCTCAACAATTGCCCGCCGCAAACGGACGCCGCCTGCGCAACAGGCGCCGCCGCCCCTCGCCGCTTCCGACCCAACCCCTCGACCGAGGCAAACCGCAATCCGAATCTACAGACCAACCCAATCTGCCGTCAAGCACACACGACAGCCGACCTTACACGTTACGCGTTACACATTACGTTTACACGTCTACGTTAGGTTAGGTTAGGTGGACGTGGGTTAGGTTAAGGGGACTTGGGTTAGGTTAAGCGTCAAACTTAGGTTAAGCATTCAAACACGTCAGGCGTCAGAGGTTAGGTTAGGTTGGGTTAGGTTAGGTTAGGTTAGGTTAGGTTAGGTTAGGTTAGGTTAGGTTAGGTTAGGTTACACGTTAGGTTAAGGGGTCAGTGCTAGGTTAAGAAGCGTCAAACGTAGGTTAAAAAAGCGTTCAAACGTGAGGCGTGAGCCGGACAGCTTACCTTACGTAGACGTTAGGGGCTCACAGGCTGAGCTCACCTCGCCACACCACAGGTTAGGTTCGGTTCGGTTCGGTTCGGTTCGCTCGGCTCAGCGTAAAGCGCCGAGGTCAGGGTTACGTTCGTTCACCTTCGGGCGCCACACTTTCGGTTGAAAGGTCGCGACGGGACGACGTCGGCAGGCACGCCGCAAACGAACAAAAACGTACAGACGACGTCGGAAACCGCCGACAGACGGGGGAGCAGCACGACCACGACCAGACACCGAGCGCGAACGAGACACACGCGAACCACCCCCACCGGCCAAAGGGCACCACACAACAACCCAGAGCACCACGTGTCGACACCAGAGCAACCCGCCGCTCACGCGACATGGCTGGCACCGAAGGGCAACCGCCCGCAACTGCGCTTTCCGCGCCGGCCCGGATGCACGTCGTGCTACAACAACACCACTACCGTACACAGCCGCTGTTCACAACATCACTATCAATGGCGCGCCCGCGGCTCGCCGCCGTCGCAGTCGCAGCCCCAACGCCAGCACTTTTGCACCACCATTCACACGCACCGCAACACAGCTCGCCGACACAGCCGAACAAAACAAACACCACACAACAACAGCAACAGCAACAACGCCGCCGCCTCTACTTGTGCCGGCGACCCACCCCGCCGATGGCGCACCTTTCGCCAGCCGGCAATCGACACACACGCACCCACCCACCGGGGCCCAGTGCAAAAAAAAAAAAAAAAAAAAACACACAAAAACAAAAAAACCAAACAACACAAACGACACGGGAAGCGCACACCGCCACTTCGCGCGCACGCCACCAACCAGTCGTCGTCTCAAAATAACAAACACAAACAAAATAAACTAACAACTAGGGCAACACAAAACAAAAACGCCTCGCACGAACCGCCCACAAAAAGGACAAGCACACGCACAGCCTCTGCTGACGACCACGACGCAGCGGCACGCTGCTCCTGTCCCGCGCCCCGCGCCCCACTCGATTCACAACTCACGCGACACCGTCAACGACGGGCTCGCTTCCCGCAACCTACCACCTTTCCGCCACGACGCACAGCCCCAGCCCCACCCGACGACGCCCGTGGCAACGACTGCACTTTCACCACCGCCTCCCCCTTCCCCCCCAAAACACACACACACACACAGCCAGCCAAAAACGCACTCGCGACCCACACATGCACGTGCATCGGCACACGCCAACCAGTCAACGTCGACAACCACACGCAAGGCTCGAAACGAAACCGGCGTCCTTCCACGTTGCCATCAAGCTACGCGACACAAGACACAAGGAACCAACACAACAGCCGGCCCCACTAATTCCCACTCTCACGCCGCAAAAAGCACACCGAAACCGCCAAACGCACGCACATTCCCCTTCGCACTGACACCACCGACCGGCTCGCTACCACACACCTCTCGGCAGCCGTTTCACGCCAATTCGCCACACCGCCCACACAGTCGACAAGCGCCCGCCCTGTACGGCACACGCAACGACGCAGCGCAGCAAAGGGCGCCCGCAACACATACCTCTCCGCCGCCCGACGCGCCAACCGCCACACCACACCGCCAGCCACTCGCAAATTGTGCACTGCCACCAGCCACACGTCCAACACGCCGCGCCGCCTCCGGCCACCCGCCAGGGGGCGCTCACGTCCGCGACAACAGCGCGGCCCGCCGGGCCGGGCCGGGCCGAACCGAACCGAGCCGCCGCTGCTCTGCACTCGGCACGGCCACACCCTGCTGCAGACCGGGCTCGTCCCTCTGTACGCGTCTGCCTGCGCATCAACACAACACGACCTTTTTTTTTTTTTTTTTTCTCTCTACCGCCATCCCTCCTTCTCGCGTTTTACTCGTTGTTGCAGCAGCGGCGCACACCTACACATCCACAGCCCCAGCCGAGCCGGCCTCACCTCAGGGCCCGCCGCCAGCGTCTCCTCCTCGGGCACAGGTGCGGTGCTGTGGCCGCCCATCCAACCGCATTGCTGGCCGTCCAGCCACCAGGCGTTCCCACTGCCGCGAGCCACGCCGCGCACCGACCCTGCTGCAGAAAACGAAGCATAGCCAGAGACCGACCGATACACAAAGCAAGCCGTCGCCTCGCCTCTTGTCCTTCCTGCCTTCCTTCCGCCCCCGCCCTTCTCACACCACCGCCTCTCCACTTTCGCCCCCCCCCCCCTCCTTTTTTTTTTTTTTTTTTTTTGTTTTCTTCTTTCTTTCTTTCTTTCTTTCTTTCTTTGGCCCTCTCTCCTTCCCGCCATGGCGGTTACGGCACCGCCTGCAGCGGCAGATTTTTTGCGCCCACACGCCTACTCCTACCACCATTAACCTTGCCCTGCCCTGCCCATCAACGTCGCAGTCGAACCGACGCTTGCCAACACACTGCCCACGTTCCTTTCTCTTTTCGGCCTACGCCCATTACGCGCCGCCGCCACAGCACCTTCCCTTCCCACAACACACCGACGTCATCACACGCACCCAAAACAGGGGCCACGACCGTGTTCCTCGCCCACTCCCATCCCGCACGGTACGCACATTCCCAACTACTACCGCGCACCCTCCCTTTCCAATCTGTGTGTCTCTGTGTCTGTGTCCTGTCCGCGCGTGACGCCTCTCAACATCCGCCGTCCCCCGTCCCGTTTTCGCCCCCATGCCGTCGTCGCGCCGCCTCCTCCCCGTCCACCGCCGCCCCTGTCCGCCCCGCACCACACCATACACCGCTGCTTGTCCCGGCCGTTGCCACCAAAGGCGCCGACCGCAAACGCGCCACGCCGCAGCCCCCGTGCGTCTCGCGCTCGCTTGCATCTCCGTGCCGACGCTGCCTCTCTTCCCACTCGCACTCGACCTCGACAACACAGTCTTTGGCTCCGCCACTGCGTGTTCCGGTGGTACGCACGCTGCAACACGTATGTATTCATTACCAGAGCGATGGCGAGGCATGACAGCATCTCTGTCTGACCAGAGAGTTCTTTATCGCTGCTAGTCGGCGCTTGGACCGCGCCAGACGACAGTAGTGGCACGCACCGGGTCGCCAGGAACAGTTGTTATATATATTGTAGCGCGAGTCGGGAGAGGTAGTAGTCGGTCGACAGTAGTAGCGGGTGGACGGTTGTACTGAGCGGGCGTCGGCGGCGTGCTCTGCTCGTCTCGCGACTCTGGTCACGGTTCGGGACGATGTATAGTATATTGTGTTATAATCAAAAAGGTGGTGTGACGCTGCATTGCGCAAATCTGATAACGTATGTTCATTGTACTTCTTTTGTTCAACAACAAAAGCCCCACTATTACTTTTTTTCTAAAGTAACTTTTGTCTCTTAACGAAAAACATTCACTTTTTAAAGACTACTTCCTATGGCATTTCCCTCCAAGGAGTGCAATTAATTACCAGCCAGCACTCATTCATTGCACACAGCTGTGTAAGGGGTATCTACAATTGAGGAGCGGATATAAATGCAATTTTTTTGTTTTTTTTTTGTGTGTGTGTTGTAACCTCCCAGCAAAATTTAAAATAATGGACAATGTTATTTACGGATGCTAATGGACATTGCGCTAATTGTAACCTCGCCCACAATGAGAGGTATTGAAAATGGCAACAAAAATGTGAAATTCGCAATCTGACTCAAATATAAAGTCTTCACACAACATTTACAAAAGTCCGTTCAGTGACAAGAAACTTCAATTAAACCGAAATATCGGTCTTTGGCCCTGTGCAAAACAATCAGAATTAAAGTCTTACCTCCGAATAAATGGATGTCACATTTCTGCTCTGGTTGTTGCGCAGCGCTTGGAGGAACTGCATTGCAAATAATAATATTCTCTTTTTTTGTGATTTTAGTGACATTTTTCTTCAAAGACGTGGAATGAAATGTGAAGTGCAACGAACTCTTTAGTTCAATAAAAAATTAAATGTTTGAAAAATGCTTTTGAAATAAAGATTATTATTGGGGAACTTGTTGGAGAATAATTACAATTTTTCATTATCTAATGATTATATTAATTAACAGTATACCTTATTCACCATCTTGACCAGTGTTGCCGACCGCCTACATCACACAACCGCACTCGGCTGCTACTACTGACCGACCGCTCTGCATGACGACTATTAGCGTACTGCACGCGACGACTACTGACAGAGTACAGCCCTCAACTACACAGAGCTACGGACTCGCAACGACTACTGACAGACTGACTGACTGAGAACCGCTCGCAACACTCGCGCAGTCCAGCGCAAACTCTCTGGTCACAGATGCTACAATGTCTCGCCATCGCTACTATGTTACATACGTGTTTCAGTGTCTTTTTCATTGGGGTAACGATCTTTGGCTCTTTTTATTCTGAATACAGGGCCAAAGGTCAACGCTGCTGCCCTTATACAATTTATCAGGTTTCATTATGTCTGTTGCAATGTTACATACGGTTCACTCTTTCATTAATATTATCGTTGGGTTTGTTTTGTAGGGACGTTAACATTCTGGCACATTTTTATTATCATCGGACTCTCTGCTATTTGTGCAGGGAGGTTATACCTGGGTCCATTTCCATTTCCATTTACATTTTAATATTGATAGACTTTTTGTTTTCTTTTTTGTTTCTTGTTGTTTTTTTTTTTTTTGTTTTGTTTTTCCCGCTCTCACCACCACCGCCGCATCACGCCTTCCGTTTTCTTGGTTTCTTTTCTGTTCTTCAACATCACCGCGCCCCATTTCCACACCACAGCCATCAGCCTCCAAGACGGGCGGGCGCAGTGTGCCATTTCCGGCGCACAAGCACACCCGTACGGTACTCTCCTCGCCCCCACGCCACCAACAACACAGCGACCACGCGGCTTTCAGGCATGGCACGGCACGGCACGGCACCGGCGAAATGCGCCGCCCCCGCCCCTCCGCGCATCCGTCCGTCTCGCCACGTTCACTGACAGCCGCGTCTGCGGCTACACCACGACAACCACAACACAACACCGCTCCCCTCCCTGGCAACTCACATTGTTTTTCTCCTCCTCTTTTGCACAAACCACAACGCCGAGCACAGGCGCAAGCCACCCACACCGCGCCCCTCCCCGTCCCGTCTTTGGCCGCCGCTCCTCGTTTCCTCGTTTGCCCCCTCCCATCTCCCGAAATGCCATGCCAGCAGCGTTACGCATGCCCCTCCCCTGTCCACACAACACTACCGCCTAACGAACAGCCTTTTCCGGGCCACATGCAGGGCACGCCCACCTCCAAACACTGCCAATTCACGGACGCACACACACACTTTCCCGACACCTTTCTGTACGGAGGGTGCGTCATCTCGACCGTGACAGAGTGACGGCAACTATCGACGATCCATTTCCCCCCACTGGTAAAACATGTCCACTAACACCTACATACATCATTCAAGTACACAGACAATAGCAAACACACAATGGGAGGGCACACGAACATGGACGGCACGGCACTGTCATACACTCTTCCTCAGAACCATATCAACAAACGTTACGTACATCCGGGAAAGCGAAAGCGAACGCGAAAGCGAAAGCAAAAGCAAAGGCAAAGCCCAATGCAGCCGTCAAAGGTAACGTTCACCACGGCAGACACTTGCAGCCGCGCCGCCGTTAAACGCATTTCAGTGCGGCTCCAATACGCCTCCGACACGGGAACGTTCCGTTGCTCTACGAATGCGTTTCCTCCCCTTTTTCCCTTCCTCTCTCTTTTGCCCCCCCTCCTTGCACTCTTGCCTCATTCCTCACGTTCTGCCCAGACATTCGACCGATCAAAGTCAACCTTTCGTTACCGTTCTCAGCGCGACGGTGTACAACAGTATGACGGGTGTGCCCAAGACTTCGGTTCAGTTGCGTGACGCCGGTCTATCGCGCCGATCGACAGTTACTCAGGGGGCGACGGATCGGACCACGTCACCGACACACAAAACACTTTCAAACAAACAAATACATACCGGATGGACACAGACAAACACGTGTACAGACATTCGCCAAACAAACGACCGCCGCCGCCGCCGTCGTCGTCTAGCGTGCATCTTGAATGACGACATCGGTGTGCGTGCGTCGTACGCAATCAGTCAGACACGGCTATCAAACATCAGAGTCGAATGGTACATCATCGTGCGTGTCGCCGTACACGTACAGTACAATACAACAACAAAACAATGCGTCTTAATGGCACGTTCATTTCAACGTCACTCACACACCTCCACGCTGCAGTTACGTCGCACCATTGTCAAACTCGGCGTACAGCAAAGGGAATAGTGGGCGGCAAAAAAAACCAAACAAAAACATTTCACATTTCACCCTCGCCATGTATGATGTGCAAAAAAACAAACCCGCAAACGGCCGTCGTTACGGTGACACAAAAGTCGCCGATCACACTGTCCCCCCTCGCAGACGGGTAACACACACACACACACACACACACACCAACAACACCAATGGGTCAAAAACCACGCCAACGAGGCGTGCCACCATTCCACACCACGGCGACCAACCTCGTGGCCGTACCCCGCGCAACACGCTTTGACGCGCCCCCCCACCCACAATCAAAATGCACACATACATCACAGCCGTCCACACAAACAACAACAACAATTCCGCCCTTCCCGCAAAAGGCAAGTTGGTGGCCCTGAAAAGGGCCGTTTTGCCGCTCTCGCAACGGAGGAGCCTTCTCCATCCTTCCTTCCATTCCAGAGCCACCTCCTTACTTGGAGCTCGTGTACTTGGTCACCGCCTTCGTGCCCTCGCTCACGGCGTGCTTGGCCAGCTCGCCAGGCAGCAACAGCCGCACAGCGGTCTGGATCTCGCGGGACGTGATGGTCGAGCGCTTGTTGTAGTGCGCCAGGCGAGAAGCCTCGGCCGCAATGCGCTCGAAAATGTCGTTCTCGAAGCTGTTCATGATGCTCATCGCCTTCGACGAGATGCCCGTGTCAGGGTGCACCTGCTTCAGCACCTTGTAGATGTAGATGGCATAGCTCTCCTTCCTCTTGCGCTTCTTCTTCTTGTCGCCCTTCGAAATGTTCTTCTGCGCCTTGCCAGCCTTCTTGGCGGCCTTCCCGCTAGTCTTGGGCGGCATCTCGAACCAACGTACGGCAGCAGCAACACCAGTAGCAAGCGCTCCGCTCTAGTCAGCGTCTCCCCACACAGTGGCACCCGCCGCACCACCACCACCGCAAACTTGACGGGACTTTCGTCCACTTATGTGCCGAAGGATCGCCTTAGGCCTGCCTTCAGATTGAGTATTAGGTTCGAAATGGCTTTGTTATGTGTCTAGGTCGGTAGAAATGATAAAGTTTGACAGATTAAAAAGATCAGTAGATACGCAACTGCAGTGAAACCGTCAATTGGGACGGTACCGGCGCTGGAGTATCAGCGTCGGATGAGCGTAAGGTGTGTCTCCAACAGCACGACTAAGAACTGTGAGGTGATCATGAGGTGAATTTTGTAGGAAGGTAAGGGTATTTGAGGCGCGAAGGCGGATTTGATGGACAAGGGGTGGAATGTGGAGAAGACGGCGGATGTCGTAGTTGGAGACATAACGTGGAGCGTTTAATATGATCCTGAGTGATTTGCTTTGCACTATTTGGACCTGGAGTACGTGAGTGTCAGCAGCTAGTCCCCATAGTTCACATCCATATAGCAGGAGTGACAGGACACAGGACGTCCAGATAAGCAACTTGGATTCTATCGAAAGGCCGGGGCTCTTCAACAGAGGGTAGAGTTTGTATATCATTCCGTAAGCCTTGTGGCAGGCGCCATCAACATGGGGTTTCCACGTGAGGCGGCTGTCGAAGGTGAGACCTAGGTATGTTACTGTCTTTGACCAAGGAATGAGTCGGCCTTCGAGTTCCACCAGGCGGGCTGGCGGAGTTCGTTTGTTTGTAAAGAGGATGGCCTGTGTCTTGTCTGCGTTAATTTTTATTTTCCATATGTTGCTCCATTGAGTGATCTGTTCTAGGTGGCGTGTAAGGTTCAGAGCGATAAACTGGAGGTTTCGGTGTGAAGTGAAGACGGCAGTATCATCAGCATAGAGGGCCAGATGGTTGGGGACACGGGATGGGATATCATTAGTGTAAATAGCATACAAAATCGGGGAGAGGAGAGACCCCTGGGGCACACCAGCTTCCACAGCCCGGATTGAGCTTCGGCTTCGGCCTTGCATGACATAAAATGTACGCCCGGTTAAGAAGCGTCGGAGAATGTGAATGATGTGGAGAGGGCAGCCATATTCGTCAAGCTTATATAGTAAGCCCTCGTGCCACACTCGGTCAAATGCTTTTTCAATGTCTAGTAGGACCATGCCTGTGCTTTGTCGCTCCAGTTGCGCTCTGCGGATGGTGTCGTGGAGGCGGATGAGTTGGTGGACCGTGCCATGTCCCGCCCGAAACCCAAACTGTTGGGGAATGAGGGTAGAATGAGAATCGAGGAAGGATTGAAGGTGGGAGAGGATGATGCGTTCTAGAATCTTGCCGAGGAAGTTGAGGAGGGAGATGGGACGGTAGTTCTGTGGGAAGAGTGGATCTTTGCGAGGTTTCGGGAGGGCAATGACACGGGCCAGTTTCCATACGGGAGGGAAGTAGTTGTAGGAAAGGCAGCTATTGTAAAGATTAACCAGGTACGAAAGCGCAACTGGAGAGAGGTGATGAAGAAGGGTCGGCCGGATACCGTCGGGACCAGGGGCCTTTTGGGCTGGAATACTACTAATGTAAGTCGCCACCACCGGGAGAGTGACCGGTGGAAAGATGGTGTCTGTACGACGGCGAAGAAGCTGACGGACCCGACGATGAACGCGGGTCTCGTGGGCGTCAGCCTCGTCGTCGTCGACTTCGTTGAGGCGAAATTGCCGCTCAAGGCTGTGTGCGAGGGCCTCCGCCTTGTCCTGCGGCGAGTAAACCAGGCCTTGGGGACCATGGAGGGGTTGAGATGGAGGGGGAGTGGTTGTAGTCTCCTTGACTATGCGCCACAGTCGGTCAGGACGGTCTGCGGCCTCTCGAAGGCGTTGGTTCCATGCCTGATCATGGACCTCTTGTAAGCGTACCCGAAGCTCTTGAGCCAGTGACTTCCAAATTCGCTTGTCGATTGGGTCGCGGAGGCGTTGCCACCGGCGACGAAATCGACGTTTGGTACGAATTAGTTCCTGGACGTCTGGCGGAAGGTCCAGGCGACGAGGAGGCTGGAGGACTCGTCGGGAAGAGGTGCGGTAGCATTCGGTGAGGATTTTTGCGAAACGGTCCGCCGACGGATCGATGTGGCTGCGGCGGGTAATGGGTGGAAGCTCAAGGACATGAAGGTCAACAAGTTGTTGATAGCGCTCCCAGTCTGTGTTGATAACGTAAGCCGGACGGAGCTGGTCTTGTGGGCGAGCGTCTAGGAATTCGAGGGTCACCGGATTGTGGTCGGAATCAAGTTCCGAAATCACAGAGATCCGGTGGACCCACGGAATGTCCCGCGCCAGGAAAATGTCGAGGATGTCAGGACGGTAAAGACCGGTTTTGTGATAGTGTGTGGGAGAGTCTGGTGCAATAACACGGATAGCGGCGTTCAGTTCTAGGTACTGGAATAGCCGACGTCCATTTGCATTTGTGGAACGGCATCCCCACGTTCCGTGCTTGGAATTGAAGTCCCCTCCCACGAGGACCTTGGGGCCCAGGTGGAAGAGGATATCCAAGTCGGCCGGGAGTATAGCTCGAGCGGGGGAGTTGTAGGCTGCGGCAAGAGTCAACGACTGTCCATATAGCTGTATATCTATAGCTGTGGCCTCCAGGTGTTGTAGTTGCGGTATCTGTCGAAGTCTGTGCGTATGGCACTGTTTGACTAGGACAAGAGTACCTCCATGTGGCCGATCCGCGCGGTCGGATCGGTATGTGTAATAATTAGGAACGGAAAACTGTTGATGTGGTTTTAAGTGCGTTTCGCAAATAAGGGCAATGTCGATCCCCCTGTCATCGAGAAAGCCCTCAAGAGAATGGCGTTGGCGGAGAACACCATCGGCGTTCCAACTGAATATACGAAATGGGCGGTGTAGATTACGGTCCATCGGAGAAGTAAGAGATGAAGGCAGACAGAATTATCATTAATTTACTGAACGGATCAGAAGCTGAATTGAGTTGTTGGATAGTTGAACGGAATGTAGAAATGATTTTGCGGATGTTGAACTGCTGCAGTAAGGCAGCAAGATCTGCAAGATGGTTTGAAAATGGGAAGGAGAAGGTAGGGGGCGGGGGTGTAGAAGGCTCTGGGGATGGGTTTGTTTTTCCCCAAGCAGAGTGGGAAGCTGTCTCTGGGCGTGAAGCTGGACGACGCGGAGGCAAGGGCCCCGGGCCGGCAGCAGAGGAAGAAGGTGAGGGAGGGGCACGACGTGCTCGCAGGTTTGGAAAGTTGGTAGTATCAGCTGGTGGAGCAGCTGGCGTCGAAGGCGCCGAGGCTGCCGGAGTGGAAGAACTGCGAGAGTTCGCTAGTGCCTTTTGATATGCAGAGCATTTACGATAGTTAGCTGGGTGAGCCTGACCGCAATTACAGCATTTGGGCGGTTCATTAGACTTCTTTTGGCAGAGTCGGGTGAGATGGTCTCCGGCGCACTTGACGCAACGCGGCAGACGGCCGCAGTTGCGGGAGCCGTGACCAAAACGCTGGCAATTAAAGCATTGTGTCAAGCCAGATTCATTTCGGTAGGATTCTACATCCACTTTCATGTGCAGGAGGAATTTAATTTTGTAGACGTCGTAGACATTCGGTGTACAATGCAGTACAGCGACGAATAGAGGCCACTTGACGTCGGTCAGTTTTCCCTGTGCGTCTGGCACTTGCTGGTGCATAACAGCGACAGATTGCACAGTGAAGCCCAGCTCCTCCAGCGCTTCCTTAACGTCAGCGGGAGGGGTGGTGGGCTCAAGGTGCCTGACGACGACCTTCAAAACTTTGAAAGGGTCGAGATCATATGTGTGGTACTGAATGGCACGAGTCTTGAGATAATCGATCATGTATCGATAATCTGATGGGTGTTCAAACTCGTAACGGATATTACCTCTTTTATATTGGCAGGAAAAGGAACCCTTCAGGTGCCCCTTCAGTTCCCTGACGCGATCGAGGTAGTTGACCGTGTCGTGAACTATAATAGGTGGCACCTTGGGGGCCTTGACAGGAGTAGGAGCCGGCATATTGTCTGGAATGTCTTGGTCAGCTGGTGTGACATCATCTAAACTTTCAAATCTGTTCGACGTTGGAACTGTGACCTCGTAGTCAGTCGCCATGTCGACCAGACTGGAGTCGGTCGCCGCATGGGAAGCGGAGGCGTCCTGAGGCGAAACAGGGTCCTGACGGTCGGTTGATTGCTTCTTCCTGTCAGGCGCCCTGGATTCAGCTGATTCAGAGTCGGTATGCGAAGGGGGATGCGCATGCTTACGTGAAGCATGCGAGTATGGAGCATCCCGCGCCTTCGTGGATTTCGTCGATTTTCGACGCGTTACAGGCGGTGCAGCGTCAGCGGAGCCGGGTGTAGGGGCGGCCAGGACGGCATCGTTGTCACCGTTAGGTATCCCGCCGGAGCCTGGCCCCACGCTACTCGGCCTTGGGCCGGATGAACCCAGCTCAACGCTGTCCTGCTGCATCTGATCGGTCGCCTGATTGACTTGTTCTGACGTAAACTGAATTGTAGGATCCGACAGCCGACGGTGGACAGGTCGAGAGATAGGCAGACAAGACTCTGATGAATATGACAGCAATTCAGCGCATGACATGATATTCTTGCCAGACGAGGGAAACAAACCTCGAGAACCGGCTGAAGAACTGGCCATCGTGGCCTTTGACTCCGCCGCGAACGACGAAATCAACGCGCGCGACGACCAACACCAACGCAGAAAATAACCGCTCCGACTGAAAGACGACGCGGAAAAACGTAGAAAAAGAACGTTCGACTAACGCCGAATACACAGAATCGCGCGGAAAACACACTAAACTATCGCGACGGCAGCAACACCAGTAGCAAGCGCTCCGCTCTAGTCAGCGTCTCCCCACACAGTGGCACCCGCCGCCAGCCGCCGCCGCACCTTTACCAGCTCGCCCTGTTGCGGCCGCCGACCAATGGGGCGCGCGCGCAACCGGCCGCCGCACCCGAGCCCATAAAGCACCCCCACCCCGGCTGCGCCGGCACGCACTCCGCTGCTCGACTCGCTGCCGCTCGCACCGGTCGTTTTCGCTTCCGTTTCGTGTGCACCGTCGCTAGCCCATCGCCATGTCCGGACGCGGAAAGGGAGGCAAAGTCAAGGGCAAGTCAAAGTCCCGCTCAAGCAGGGCTGGGCTCCAGTTCCCGGTCGGCAGAATCCACCGCCTCCTGCGCAAGGGAAACTACGCAGAGCGCGTCGGCGCCGGGGCGCCCGTCTACCTCGCCGCCGTCATGGAGTACCTCGCGGCTGAGGTGCTCGAGCTGGCCGGAAACGCGGCCCGCGACAACAAGAAGACGCGCATCATCCCGCGCCACCTGCAGCTTGCCATCCGCAACGACGAGGAGCTCAACAAGCTCCTGTCGGGCGTCACCATCGCACAGGGTGGTGTCCTGCCCAACATCCAGGCCGTCCTGCTGCCAAAGAAGACCGAGAAGAAGGCCTAAAGGAGGCCAGGCAATCGCAGCGCCGCGTGCTCCCCTGCACGCAACGCGCTTTGCCGGCTCGGCCCACAACAATCGGCCCTTTTCAGGGCCACCACACACACCTACGTCCAAAGCAAAATTTCAGTCGTCCTCGCCGCACCTTGTTTTGTTTTAACTTTGCACTGTCACAGCACAGCCGCCGCCGGCGCACGTCCGCCATCTTGTCGTCCACACAGCCCGTGTGGCCCAACACACACACACACACACACACACACACACACACACACACACATTTTGCACGGTCGCAGTCGCCTTCCAAACCGACAACGGCAGCAATAATGACCATTGTTAAAGGGAGGCGTGTCGACACACCGCCCTCCACTCCCGCGCGCAACGGCCGTCGACACGAACGAAACAGCTGATCCGGCCGCCTATGCCCACACGCCTTGCCTCGGAAACCCCAACGCCGCCGCAAACAAACACACAGAGACAAACCACGCAAGCAAATAATCACCGCCTCTCGCACAACAACACACAGCCCGCCATCTCCGTCGCGATCGATACAAAGACACACAATAACAAACACACAAACGAAGCAGCTCCACACACAGCCAGCCACATGACACGTTTCCTTTCCTTCTCCCCTCCCAGTCACATCACGTCGCTCAAACGGAAAGAAAGAAAGAAACAAACAAACAAACAACACAGCGCACACACGCAGCAACAACACAGACTCTTTCGCACTTTTCAACTTCCGAACAGTGTGGTGGCCCTGAAAAGGGCCGTTTTCTAGTCTCTCCCACCCACAAGCACGGCCGCGGGAAGGCCAGCGCCCGCTGCGACGCAGCCTAACCGCCGAAACCGTACAGGGTGCGCCCCTGCCTCTTCAGGGCGTACACCACGTCCATGGCCGTCACAGTCTTGCGCTTGGCGTGCTCAGTGTACGTCACCGCGTCGCGGATCACGTTCTCCAGGAACACCTTCAGCACCCCGCGGGTCTCCTCGTAGATCAGACCAGAGATGCGCTTCACGCCGCCCCTGCGAGCCAGGCGGCGGATGGCGGGCTTCGTGATGCCCTGGATGTTGTCGCGCAACACCTTGCGGTGCCGCTTGGCGCCACCCTTGCCGAGCCCCTTTCCTCCCTTGCCGCGGCCTGTCATCCTTCCTTCCTCGGGCAAAGCAAAACGTGCACAAACAGCAGCTGCAGCGGCTGGCGAGTCGGCTACGGTTTTTTTTTTTTTTTTTTTTTTTTTTTTTTTTTTTTTTTTTTTTTTTTTTCATCTTTCACTCCTCACCCTGAGGGAGTGAGGCGGGCACATGGAGAGCCTATTGCTCTTTGGTGCCTTATATTAACTTAAGGTATGCTGTGGTGGCACTTTTTATTTAGAGATTTGGGGTTTGGGGTTCCTAATCTAGTTCTGACTCTCTCGTGTCATAAGCTATCGCTTTCTGTAGCGTGGGAGGGTATTGAGATCCTGGCATTTGCCCGTGTGCTGAGGGAAACCTCCCTAAAACCTCAGCAAGGATCTGTTGAAAGTTCTCTTTCTTGTGATTTGTTGTTTTCTCTTCTTTGTTGTCTTGTTAGTGTGTGGTCGTGATTTTCGTGCTCTTTTTATGTGTTGTCTTCCTCTTCTGATTCTTCGTCTTGTAGGTGTTTTATCATGTCCTGTTGTATGTCGTCATCAGTGAAGTTTGTTGCTGAATTCGGATCAATTGTCTTAATGCTTGTTTTGATTACTGTTGGCGGATAGGGGTATTTTGTTTGTGGGTATCTAAAAACGGGATAATTTCTTAGGAGAATGTCTGTTGTGGCTGTTCTATTGCGTAATCTGTTGGTGCCGATTTTAGCGGTTAATTCTAGCCATCTCTTCCTTAGGGGGTACACTTGTGCGTTCCTGTATACTACTTCGTTTCGTGTCCTGGAGTTCATCTGGCCTGTTGTCCTTAATATTTTCCTTTCTGTTGCCATTAATCTCCGAGTCACTGTTTTGTTCGCCATCCATACCGGAGCGGCATATTCCAGTATGGGGCGGATAAAAGCTTTGTAGGTGTATATCATTGTATCCCTTTTGGCTCCGTTTGTTCTGCCTCTGAGTAGGCGGAGTAGGTTGAGTCTTGTTTTAGCTTTTATCGTGATGTCTCTTGAATGTGCCTCCCATGACATATATTTGTCGAGTGTAATGCCCAGGTATCTTGCGGTGTCTTTCGCTTTTATAGTTTGTCCCCATAGTTGTAACCTGCAGTCTTCTTGGTTCTGTTTGCGCGTGCGGTTTCGTTTGTGTTTGAACAGAATAAGTTGTGTCTTATTTGCGTTAGGCTTAATTTTCCATTGGCTGAGCCAGCTTTCTAGAAGGGATAGGTAGTTTTGAGTTTGTCTGTTGCTATCTTGTGTTGTTGGTGTATGGCACCAGTATGCTGTGTCGTCAGCATACAGTGTCAGACCCTCGTTCCACTTGTTGGGTAGTGGGATGTCTGCCGTGTACAGTGTATATAGCAGGGGAGATATGATGGCTCCCTGTGGGACTCCCGCTTTTGGCGTAAATGGGTCTGACTCTGCATCGTTGACGACGACTTTGGATGGGCGATTTTCGAGGATGTTCGACAAGAGTGTGGTGATTTTCGCTGGTACTCCCATTTTCAGGAGCTTGTAGTATAGGCCCTTGTGCCACACTTTGTCGAACGCCCTTTCAATGTCTAGAAATATGGCAGCAGCACAGTCCAGGAGGTTTAGGCCTCTTGTGACGCCGCTACATAGCTGTACTATTGGGTCTATGGTGGCGTGATTCTTTCTGAATCCTGATTGGCAGTCAGGTATTAGGTGGTTTGTATCCGTAAAGGCGATTAATCTGTTCTTGATTATTGTCTCGAAAGCTTTTCCTATTACAGGAAGTAGGGTGATGGGCCGATAAGATCTTGGGTCATTGGGTGGTTTCCCTGGTTTAGGGAGCATTACTATTTTCGCTTGTTTCCAGTGTATTGGGATGTTGCCTATTTTCAACGTCGCATTGTATAAGGTCTTTAGACAGGTTATTATCTTTTCTCTTGGGGCCAATCGTATCTGGATTCTTTTGATGCCATCTTTTCCTGGGGCGCTGTTTTTTCCTTTCAGGATGGCTTCCTCCACTTCTGAGTCTGAAATCTCTGCCGTTAGCGCTGCTTCGGCTTCTGTCGGTGTAATGACGGTTTTTTGCAGTTTATCTAATTCGAGGGTGATCTCTCTTTCGTGTCTTAGGTCGAATTTTGGGTCGGTTGGGAAACTGTGTACTTCGTCTAGAACTTCTCTAAATATATTAGCTTTTTGTTTGTCGTCTGTTATAATATTTCCTTCATGGTAAAGGGGTGGATCTGATTTGTGGTGGATTCCTGTTACTTTTCTAAAGGCTTGCCAGTATCTATTTGTTTGCCTGTGATCTAGGTTCTTGCTTATTTCTGCCCACTTGTCTGCTCTGAACTCTTTTAGCTGCTGCCTGACCAAATTGTTTAATCTGTTCCATTCCCGTTTATATTCGCAGTCAGCTGTTTGTTTGAAGAGCTTGTAGATGCGTCTTTTTTCTTTAGCGCGCCCGCCGCCCCCCTATATAGACTCTGGCCCGCCCTCCCCCCACCACGCGCAACCGAGGGCATATAAGCGCAGCACGGAGGCGCGCGGGCCCATTCCGAGCTGCGATGTCTCTTGCGAATGTTGTGTGTTCTGGAGCTGAGGGTGTGGCGGATCGCCGCCTGGCGGAGCTAGCTTCGTCGGCGGCCCCATCCGGCCCCCCACCTACGACAACCCGGCAACTTGACCCGGACCCTGAGATGGCTCATTCTTTGGATTCTCCGCCTGGACGTACTGTCTCCTCCGCGGGCGGCTTACCGCCGACGCCGTCCTTTTCTGCAGATTCTTCAGGGCGATGTGGTATCGATTCAGAAATCGATACCGCCGCCCTTAGGCGGTTAGATAGGGCACATGGCGCGTCAGGGCCCCCTTCACGTGGGACCAGCCCGCGCGCGCCGAGGCAAAGTCAGGATTTCCTTCGTCCCTCGTCCGCCCTCGACATGCCGGACATTTCTGATGCGGTCAATGTCCCTGAGGAGTCGGACTGCGATTCCCTTGGCTGCTTCATGGATGACAGTGACATCGCGGAGGGCCTGGAGGAACACTTCACCGCTCTCCGTGACGCTGCAGAGGAAGAGGGCCAACAGGTCGACCCTGTCCGGCGTCAGACCGCCCTCTACCCCAACATGACTGCCGCGGCCGCCGACAGCGATACCGGGGGCGGGATGGAGTTCGACGACGACCATCGGCGCCCGGTCGCTGAGCGCCGGAAGCGGCAGTTAGCCTCCTCATCGGACTCTGAGGCCCCTCCGCCCGCTGACCGCGGGCACACCAAGAAGAAGAAGGCCGTTATTGACGCGGAGGGCTTCCAGGTGCCGCGCAAAACGGCACCTCGTCGCCAGATCACCACGTCCTTGTCGGACGTGCCCGTCAGCAACGCGTTCGCGGCTATTGATGGTGCCGCGGACGCCCCACCCCCTCCCCCGCCCCCACCACCGTCGGCCACCCCTCCTGCCCCCCCACCCATATCCATCCAACACAAGGGGCCCTTCAAGGTGCTTTTAGATCTCCTCACTACTCACACTGACTTCCCCTTCCGTATAAAATGGGTGGGTAATGATGACTATCGCCTGTTTGTACAGTCCCCCGCTGACCTTGCTAAGTCCCTTATTATCCTAAGCAAGTTCAACGTCGGTTTCTCCACCCCTCCTAAACGGGCCCGCCGCATCAGGGTTGTTGTCAGGGGGCTCCCTATGGAGTATTCTGATGATGACCTGCGGACGGCGCTTGCGTCTTTGAACATTACCCCTACAGTTATATCCCGGATCATCTCCCCTCGAACCCGACGCCCCACCCCTCTCTTTTTCGTCTCCGCTCCTGACACGCCGGAGAACCACCCCCTTCTCACCCTCTCGCTCCTCGATCACGTTAGCGTGACGATGGAGAAGCCGCGCTCCAGGAGGATGACCCTGGTCTGCTACCGCTGCCAGGGATTGGCGCACTTCGCGGGTGACTGCACCCGCGAGGTGCGTTGCGTAAAGTGTGCTGGAGGTCACGCCTCCTCGGAGTGCTCTAAACCCCGAGACGTCCCCCCCACCTGCGCCCGCTGTGGCGGGAATCACACTGGCAGTTATATGGGCTGTCCCAGAATTAAGTCTTTCAAGGCAAGCCAGAAACGGTTTGCAGGGACATTGGCGGCGGCCCGCCCGGGCACCAGTTACTCTGGTGCGCTGGTCGGCTCGGCGTCGCGGGACCACCCCCACCTTGCGTCTCGTTCCCATCCCGTCCCTCTGGGCTCCTACCCACCCCCGCTCCTCTCCCTCCCCATTGTACCCCCTCCAACAGCCTTCCCTCCCCTCCCCACCCAGCAGGTGTCAAGCACTGCTTCCCCCTCCTCCCAGCGGGTGTCACGCTCCGCTGTTCCTTCCCCATCCCCCCGGCAGGCGTTAAGCACTGCCTCCCCCTCTCCCACCCCGGTACACTCTCAACAGCACCCTGTCCCCACCCCTTCCTCTGTTCCCACCCCCCTTGGTGACCTCATCGCCACTGTTGTTGAGGCACTGACCTCAGCCATTTCCGCCACCTTCACCTCCCTCCTCCAATCCCTCCCACACCAACTTGCCACCGCCCTCTCCCAATCCATGTCCCCCATCGCCCCTCCCGCTCCCATTCCAACCAGTCATGGCTGTTAGACATCACGGATTGACAACCATGATCTGGAATGCCAACGGTCTCCACAAACAACAGGGCGAGTTCCGACAGTTCCTCCTGGATGAGAGGGTTGATGTTTGCCTTGTTGCTGAGACGCACCTCAAACCCGGTGTTTTTGTCCGTGTAGCAAACTACTCCTGCTACCGGACAGACAGGCCCACCGCCTATGGTGGCACGGCGGTGTACGTGCGTAACTCCCTCCGCCACCACCCTATTCCCCTCCCCCCACTTCACACTGTGGAAGCCACTGGCATTGTCGTCCACACGGTGAGGGGTCCCATTACGTTCGTGGCTCTCTACAGGCCACCACGAGGCCTTCTCGAAACACCGGACTATGAAGCATTGCTGTCGCTCGGCAACGACGTCTTCGTTGGCGGTGACTTCAATGCCAAACATGCTGCCTGGAACAGTAGGTTAACCAACACATCAGGTCGTCGACTCCTCCGGGTCGCAGAGCGGCATCATGCCCGCACCATCGGCCCGCACGACCCCACCATTTACCCCTCTGGTGGACGTGCCCCAGATGTCCTAGACATCGCAGTGGTGAAGGGTCTACCCCACCCCATCACTGCAGCCACCCGCATCGCTCTAGCCTCCGATCACCGACCGGTCATCTGTTCCATCGATCTCGCTGGAACCTCGACCGTGCCGAGGGAGGGCCTAGACATCCGCGGTATTGACTGGCAGTCCTACCAGAGACGGGTCGAAGCAGCCCTACCCACACTACCTGCTGCCGATCACACGGACGCAGATCGTACCCTCATCCACCTCACCACTGTTGTGCTAGATGCTGCAACAGCAGCGACCCCTCCCCGTCCGCACCGGCCCCCGGATCATCTGCGTCCGCTCCCCCCCCACATCCTTGCTCTCATCACAGAGAAAAACCGGACCACCCGTGAATGGCAGCTCACTCGGAATCCGGCAACCAAGCGCCTCATCAATAGATTACAGCGCCAAATCAAGGCTGCGGTGCAAGACCACCGCAATCAGGCTTGGGAGAACAAAATCTCTGCCATTGACCTGCGTGACCCGTCTGCTTGGCGGCTCACAAAAAGCCTTCTGCGACGAGGGCAACGGATCCCCCCCCTACAGGTCGGCGATGACTTTGTGTCCGAACCAGACGCCAAGGCTAACGCCTTGGCTGATGTCTTCGCGCGCAACTTCACCCCGGTCAATGACCCCATTGACCCCGGCCATATTCGCCTGGTCACGGCACGTCTCCCTCAATTCCTTGCCGTCCAGGACCCTGAGGATGAAATCACCCCCATTAACGAAGAGGAGGTTGCACTGCAATTGCGGTACCTCAAATCCAAGAAAGCTGGCGGCCCCGATAATGTGACGAATGCCCTCCTCAAGCAATTACCCCCAGCTTCTATTCCCATCCTGACGGCCACATTCAACAACATCCTCACAACCAGGCAATATCCCTCTGCCTGGAAACACGCTGAAGTGGTCGCCATACCCAAGGCTGGGAAGGATCTTCGTTCCCCTGCCAGCTACCGCCCCATCAGCCTCTTGCCCGCCATCTCCAAGGTGTTCGAGAGGCTGTACCTTAAACGACTGCTCATCCACATTGCCCGAGAACGAGTCCTCCCTGATGAGCAGTTTGGCTTCAGGCAGGGCCACGCCACCACTCACCAACTCCTGCGCCTAGTAGAAGAGGCACTGGACGCCATTGAACGTAGGGAGTACTTCGGGGCCATACTCCTCGACGTGTCCAGGGCGTTTGACTCGGTCTGGCACGAAGGGCTGCTCTACAAATTATTCTCCCTTGGCTTCCCAGTGTCCCATGTACGGCTAATAGCCACTTACCTGGAAGGTCGCACCTTCCATGTTAGGATCCCTGACGGGAAATCCACGCGACGACGCATCAGGGCAGGAGTACCACAGGGCAGCGTACTTGGGCCGCTACTCTACTCCCTCTTCACAGCTGATCTGCCCTCTGCGCCGAGGGTACATTTAGCTCTCTACGCAGATGACACTGCACTCTTCTCTCGTTCTCGGAGTGCGGCAGTTCTTCAACAGCGGCTCCAGGGGGCTACAGATTCCCTAACCGACTGGGCTAGGACCTGGCGTCTGGCATTTAATCCCTCCAAGACCCAAGCCCTTATCATCTGCCGACGCCGTATTCCCGTTCGGCTCCCTCAGGTGGCGGTCCTTGGTACCCCAGTCCCCTGGACTCGTACTGCAAAGTACTTGGGTGTTACCCTGGACCAACGCCTAACCTGGCGCCCCCACATCGACGAGGTGCGTCGTAAGGCAATGGGGCGGCTATGCCTGCTCTACCCTCTCATCAACCCAACCTCTTCCCTCCCCACGCACCTTGCTGTTAGACTGTACACCTCCCTTGTTCGCCCCATCCTTGAATACGCGGTGGTGGTGTGGGGCAATGCTGCCCCCACCCACCTCCGCCGACTCCAAACCGTCCAGAACCGGGCTCTCCGGCGTGCCCTCCGCCTCCCCTTCGACTTCCCAACCCGCGAGCTCCACCTCCTGGCTGAAGTGCCGCTCCTTCGTACCCGCATCCTCTCCGCCGCCCACTCCTTTTACCACAAAACTCGTCACTCTCCTAATCCCTTAATCCTTTCCCTGGGCACCCTTGTTCACCGACTAGCCACCACTCGATGGCCCGACCTTTTATTTCGCCCCCCGTGACCTCGCCTGCACCAGGCCCCTCATCTCATCTCATGCCGACTACCTCCCTCACGTCATAGATTATTCCCCCCCACATGCCATGTCATTCGCTCCCCCAACACGCCTCCCCCTTCCCCCCACACTACCCCCAATGTTGGCCTAATCATGATAGGCCCTTCTTTTTTCCACTTCTTCCACTGTCACCCTCTGACTTCTTTCTCTTTCCCCCTCCCCCCAATTCGCCATGTCAAGAATGCTTGCCGCCGCCATCGCGTCGCCGCTACGAAGCAGAAGAGGCCAGGATAATGGCCGTTCGCTTTCACTCACTCTCACTATTCCTCCTTCTGTCCTTTCTTCTGTAACTAATCGTAATTCCCGGCCAGTCAATTGGGCCGTTCGTTTTCCTTTTCTCTCACTGTCTCTCTTACTATCCTTTCCTCTTTCTTTTAATTAAAAAAAAAAAAAAAAAAAAAAAAAAAAAAAAAAAAAAAAAAATTGCACAAAGAATCAAGCAGAACAATAACGCCGTGAAATTTCGATAGCCACACCGTCATGCCAGAAGGTGAAGCGCCTTGTTGCGCTAGTACTTCGCCCTCAGTCGAGGATATCTTCCTCAGTCCATTGTGCAGGTTCGTTCGCGCGGGCCCGTTGTCAAGGCAGCACCGGACGCCGCGCCGCACCTAACCTCCACGCACGCCGCTCCGCTACCGCTACCGCTACCGCCATGGCCCGCACAAAGCAAACGGCCCGCAAGTCCACCGGCGGAAAGGCGCCGCGCAAACAGCTCGCCACCAAGGCGGCGAGGAAGAGCGCGCCCGCCACCGGAGGCGTCAAGAAGCCCCACCGCTACAGGCCGGGCACCGTCGCCCTGCGAGAAATCAGGCGCTACCAGAAGAGCACAGAGCTGCTCATCCGCAAGCTGCCATTCCAGCGCCTAGTGCGCGAGATCGCCCAGGACTTCAAGACCGACCTGCGCTTCCAGAGCTCCGCAGTCATGGCCCTGCAGGAGGCCAGCGAGGCCTACCTCGTCGGCCTCTTCGAAGACACCAACCTGTGCGCAATCCACGCCAAGCGCGTCACCATCATGCCCAAGGACATCCAGCTCGCGCGCCGCATCCGCGGCGAGCGCGCCTAAACCGCGCCGCGGCACCGCACCGCACAAACAAAAACGGCCCTTTTCAGGGCCACTAACATCTCTCCGTCGCGAGCAAACTTTGTCGGTCGCCTGCCTCTCGCCCCGCAACCCAAAAACAAAAACCACCACTTCCCGTCCGTCCGCCACACCCGCTCACTCTGCCTGCCTGCTAGCAGCGCGCAACAATCACACATCATCCCTCCCCGGCGCTCAAAGCGCACAATACCCAACGGCCGACGTCACACCGCACGGGTGGCTGGCCGGCCGCCGCTTTCGTTTCGAAAACAAAACAACCCGCACTCCACTCCGACGGCCAACGGCCAGGCAGGCGCGCTCGCTCGCTCTACACGCCACCGAAATCCCCGCCGACTCCTTCCG
The DNA here is from genome assembly GCF_021461395.2 of Schistocerca americana. Taxonomy (NCBI): domain Eukaryota; kingdom Metazoa; phylum Arthropoda; class Insecta; order Orthoptera; family Acrididae; genus Schistocerca; species Schistocerca americana. The sequence goes on along the minus strand of NC_060126.1, from coordinate 73,496,148 downwards.
CATCTCAACGTGCCCCCCGTTGCAAAACATAACACACACACACACACACACACACACACACACACACACACACACACACAAAGGAACAAAACAAAACAAAGACCAGACACGACTCGACAAGACAGACATCCGAGAAGAACGAACGCAGGCAAGCCAACCAACGTATTCAAACAAAACAACGTGACAGAAAACCAACCGTCGGCCGCCGCCACAAACACGGCGACAATCAACCACGACAACAACAACAACAACAACAACACCGCTTACCGCTACCGCCGCCCACACCCGCCACCGACCCCCGCAATCCAACCACCACGGCACGCAAACAGCATCCCCACGGGCATACAGAAACGCCAGACAGACACCCACACCAAACGCAACACGACAATCAAAACCTTCCCCGACGTGCTTTGATGGCCCTGAGAAGGGCCGTTTTGGGCCGCGCGTCTCTTGCGCGCCACTAGACGACGACGGGGGGTGGGGACGACGGAGTCAAGCGCCAAACCCTTCCTTTCCCATCTCTTTCTCCTCTACTCTACTTCTTCTTCTTGGGCGAAGCCTTCGCCTTAGACGGCGTCGTCGCCTTCTTCGGGCGCGGCGCCTTCGGCTTCTTCGTCGGAACCTTGGCGGCCTTCTTCGCCTTCGACGGCGACTTGGCCTTGGCCGGCTTGGCCGCAGCCGCCTTCTTCGCACCCGCGGGAGCGGCCGACGCCGCAGACGCCTTCTTGGCGGCGCCCGCCTTCCGACCGGTCGCCGCCTTCACGCCACCAGCCTTCTTTGCGCCGGCCGCACGGGCGCCCTTCTTCTCCTTGCTGGCCGGAGCGGCGCGCTTCTTCTTGGCACCGCCGGCACGAGCCTTGCCGCCCTCGGCCGCCCCCCCGCCGCCGGCGCCGGCAAGCTTGAACGAGCCGGACGCGCCCTTCCCCTTCGTCTGCACCAGCTCGCCCGCCACGACGGCCGACTTGAGGTACTTCTTGATAAACGGCGCCAGCTTCTCCGCGTCCAGCTTGTAGTGCGCGGCTATGTACTTCTTGATCGCCTGCAGCGACGACCCGCCGCGCTCCTTCAGACTCTTGATGGCGGCCGTCACCATCTCAGAGGTGCGCGGGTGCGCAGGCTTGGCGCGCGGCTTCTTCGCAGACGACGCAGACTTGGCCTTCTTCGTAGTGCCGGTGGCGGCGGGTGCCGCAGCAGTCTCGTTCGTAGCCGCCTGATCTGCCATTTCGACGACGCGCGTAACACACAGCGAGAGCGAGCGGGACGGCAGGCACGCAAGCACAGCACAGCAGCAGAGCAGAGAATCACAAGGCCCAGCCAGTGTCGCGGGCGGGCGCGGACGGCCGAGAGAGCGGCCGCCACTCTGCGCGCCGCCGCGCCGCGCCTCCCGCGCTTGCTACCGCCCAACGTCCGACAGCCTGTGCGGAGCAGCCCCAAACCTGCGCCACAACCGCCCGCGCCTTTCAAACCACCGAGGATGGGGCTACACACAGCCACACCACAGTCGCCAACCAGTCGCCACGGCAGCGCCGCAAACCACGGCCAAACTGCAGCTACCGCGCGCTACAGCCTGGGTCGGCCCGCCGAGAATCGCCGCCCCCGCCCAAATGCCGCCCCCACAGCCCCAGCCGACGACCCGCCACAATGGCCAAACCTTCGGCAAAACTCCCACACCGTCGCCGCGGCAGCCCGGCCAGCGCGGCCGGCGCCACAGCCACACAAGCCGAGGCGTGCGGCGATGACGGCCGTGCAAACGCGCCTCCGCCGCCCCATCGCCTTCCGTCGCCCTCCCGCCGTTTCCCGATCGGCCCGCAGCCGTCGGGCCACATCGCGCGCCGTCCTCCTCCTCTCGCCCGCCAACATTCACAGCCGTTTCTCAACAATTGCCCGCCGCAAACGGACGCCGCCTGCGCAACAGGCGCCGCCGCCCCTCGCCGCTTCCGACCCAACCCCTCGACCGAGGCAAACCGCAATCCGAATCTACAGACCAACCCAATCTGCCGTCAAGCACACACGACAGCCGACCTTACACGTTACGCGTTACACATTACGTTTACACGTCTACGTTAGGTTAGGTTAGGTGGACGTGGGTTAGGTTAAGGGGACTTGGGTTAGGTTAAGCGTCAAACTTAGGTTAAGCATTCAAACACGTCAGGCGTCAGAGGTTAGGTTAGGTTGGGTTAGGTTAGGTTAGGTTAGGTTAGGTTAGGTTAGGTTAGGTTACACGTTAGGTTAAGGGGTCAGTGCTAGGTTAAGAAGCGTCAAACGTAGGTTAAAAAAGCGTTCAAACGTGAGGCGTGAGCCGGACAGCTTACCTTACGTAGACGTTAGGGGCTCACAGGCTGAGCTCACCTCGCCACACCACAGGTTAGGTTCGGTTCGGTTCGGTTCGGTTCGCTCGGCTCAGCGTAAAGCGCCGAGGTCAGGGTTACGTTCGTTCACCTTCGGGCGCCACACTTTCGGTTGAAAGGTCGCGACGGGACGACGTCGGCAGGCACGCCGCAAACGAACAAAAACGTACAGACGACGTCGGAAACCGCCGACAGACGGGGGAGCAGCACGACCACGACCAGACACCGAGCGCGAACGAGACACACGCGAACCACCCCCACCGGCCAAAGGGCACCACACAACAACCCAGAGCACCACGTGTCGACACCAGAGCAACCCGCCGCTCACGCGACATGGCTGGCACCGAAGGGCAACCGCCCGCAACTGCGCTTTCCGCGCCGGCCCGGATGCACGTCGTGCTACAACAACACCACTACCGTACACAGCCGCTGTTCACAACATCACTATCAATGGCGCGCCCGCGGCTCGCCGCCGTCGCAGTCGCAGCCCCAACGCCAGCACTTTTGCACCACCATTCACACGCACCGCAACACAGCTCGCCGACACAGCCGAAAAAAACAAACACCACACAACAACAGCAACAGCAACAACGCCGCCGCCTCTACTTGTGCCGGCGACCCACCCCGCCGATGGCGCACCTTTCGCCAGCCGGCAATCGACACACACGCACCCACCCACCGGGGCCCAGTGCAAAAAAAAAAAAAAAAAAAAAACACACAAAAACAAAAAAACCAAACAACACAAACGACACGGGAAGCGCACACCGCCACTTCGCGCGCACGCCACCAACCAGTCGTCGTCTCAAAATAACAAACACAAACAAAATAAACTAACAACTAGGGCAACACAAAACAAAAACGCCTCGCACGAACCGCCCACAAAAAGGACAAGCACACGCACAGCCTCTGCTGACGACCACGACGCAGCGGCACGCTGCTCCTGTCCCGCGCCCCGCGCCCCACTCGATTCACAACTCACGCGACACCGTCAACGACGGGCTCGCTTCCCGCAACCTACCACCTTTCCGCCACGACGCACAGCCCCAGCCCCACCCGACGACGCCCGTGGCAACGACTGCACTTTCACCACCGCCTCCCCCTTCCCCCCCAAAACACACACACACACACAGCCAGCCAAAAACGCACTCGCGACCCACACATGCACGTGCATCGGCACACGCCAACCAGTCAACGTCGACAACCACACGCAAGGCTCGAAACGAAACCGGCGTCCTTCCACGTTGCCATCAAGCTACGCGACACAAGACACAAGGAACCAACACAACAGCCGGCCCCACTAATTCCCACTCTCACGCCGCAAAAAGCACACCGAAACCGCCAAACGCACGCACATTCCCCTTCGCACTGACACCACCGACCGGCTCGCTACCACACACCTCTCGGCAGCCGTTTCACGCCAATTCGCCACACCGCCCACACAGTCGACAAGCGCCCGCCCTGTACGGCACACGCAACGACGCAGCGCAGCAAAGGGCGCCCGCAACACATACCTCTCCGCCGCCCGACGCGCCAACCGCCACACCACACCGCCAGCCACTCGCAAATTGTGCACTGCCACCAGCCACACGTCCAACACGCCGCGCCGCCTCCGGCCACCCGCCAGGGGGCGCTCACGTCCGCGACAACAGCGCGGCCCGCCGGGCCGGGCCGGGCCGAACCGAACCGAGCCGCCGCTGCTCTGCACTCGGCACGGCCACACCCTGCTGCAGACCGGGCTCGTCCCTCTGTACGCGTCTGCCTGCGCATCAACACAACACGACCTTTTTTTTTTTTTTTTTTCTCTCTACCGCCATCCCTCCTTCTCGCGTTTTACTCGTTGTTGCAGCAGCGGCGCACACCTACACATCCACAGCCCCAGCCGAGCCGGCCTCACCTCAGGGCCCGCCGCCAGCGTCTCCTCCTCGGGCACAGGTGCGGTGCTGTGGCCGCCCATCCAACCGCATTGCTGGCCGTCCAGCCACCAGGCGTTCCCACTGCCGCGAGCCACGCCGCGCACCGACCCTGCTGCAGAAAACGAAGCATAGCCAGAGACCGACCGATACACAAAGCAAGCCGTCGCCTCGCCTCTTGTCCTTCCTGCCTTCCTTCCGCCCCCGCCCTTCTCACACCACCGCCTCTCCACTTTCGCCCCCCCCCCTCCTTTTTTTTTTTTTTTTTTTTGTTTTCTTCTTTCTTTCTTTCTTTCTTTCTTTCTTTGGCCCTCTCTCCTTCCCGCCATGGCGGTTACGGCACCGCCTGCAGCGGCAGATTTTTTGCGCCCACACGCCTACTCCTACCACCATTAACCTTGCCCTGCCCTGCCCATCAACGTCGCAGTCGAACCGACGCTTGCCAACACACTGCCCACGTTCCTTTCTCTTTTCGGCCTACGCCCATTACGCGCCGCCGCCACAGCACCTTCCCTTCCCACAACACACCGACGTCATCACACGCACCCAAAACAGGGGCCACGACCGTGTTCCTCGCCCACTCCCATCCCGCACGGTACGCACATTCCCAACTACTACCGCGCACCCTCCCTTTCCAATCTGTGTGTCTCTGTGTCTGTGTCCTGTCCGCGCGTGACGCCTCTCAACATCCGCCGTCCCCCGTCCCGTTTTCGCCCCCATGCCGTCGTCGCGCCGCCTCCTCCCCGTCCACCGCCGCCCCTGTCCGCCCCGCACCACACCATACACCGCTGCTTGTCCCGGCCGTTGCCACCAAAGGCGCCGACCGCAAACGCGCCACGCCGCAGCCCCCGTGCGTCTCGCGCTCGCTTGCATCTCCGTGCCGACGCTGCCTCTCTTCCCACTCGCACTCGACCTCGACAACACAGTCTTTGGCTCCGCCACTGCGTGTTCCGGTGGTACGCACGCTGCAACACGTATGTATTCATTACCAGAGCGATGGCGAGGCATGACAGCATCTCTGTCTGACCAGAGAGTTCTTTATCGCTGCTAGTCGGCGCTTGGACCGCGCCAGACGACAGTAGTGGCACGCACCGGGTCGCCAGGAACAGTTGTTATATATATTGTAGCGCGAGTCGGGAGAGGTAGTAGTCGGTCGACAGTAGTAGCGGGTGGACGGTTGTACTGAGCGGGCGTCGGCGGCGTGCTCTGCTCGTCTCGCGACTCTGGTCACGGTTCGGGACGATGTATAGTATATTGTGTTATAATCAAAAAGGTGGTGTGACGCTGCATTGCGCAAATCTGATAACGTATGTTCATTGTACTTCTTTTGTTCAACAACAAAAGCCCCACTATTACTTTTTTTCTAAAGTAACTTTTGTCTCTTAACGAAAAACATTCACTTTTTAAAGACTACTTCCTATGGCATTTCCCTCCAAGGAGTGCAATTAATTACCAGCCAGCACTCATTCATTGCACACAGCTGTGTAAGGGGTATCTACAATTGAGGAGCGGATATAAATGCAATTTTTTTGTTTTTTTTTTGTGTGTGTGTTGTAACCTCCCAGCAAAATTTAAAATAATGGACAATGTTATTTACGGATGCTAATGGACATTGCGCTAATTGTAACCTCGCCCACAATGAGAGGTATTGAAAATGGCAACAAAAATGTGAAATTCGCAATCTGACTCAAATATAAAGTCTTCACACAACATTTACAAAAGTCCGTTCAGTGACAAGAAACTTCAATTAAACCGAAATATCGGTCTTTGGCCCTGTGCAAAACAATCAGAATTAAAGTCTTACCTCCGAATAAATGGATGTCACATTTCTGCTCTGGTTGTTGCGCAGCGCTTGGAGGAACTGCATTGCAAATAATAATATTCTCTTTTTTTGTGATTTTAGTGACATTTTTCTTCAAAGACGTGGAATGAAATGTGAAGTGCAACGAACTCTTTAGTTCAATAAAAAATTAAATGTTTGAAAAATGCTTTTGAAATAAAGATTATTATTGGGGAACTTGTTGGAGAATAATTACAATTTTTCATTATCTAATGATTATATTAATTAACAGTATACCTTATTCACCATCTTGACCAGTGTTGCCGACCGCCTACATCACACAACCGCACTCGGCTGCTACTACTGACCGACCGCTCTGCATGACGACTATTAGCGTACTGCACGCGACGACTACTGACAGAGTACAGCCCTCAACTACACAGAGCTACGGACTCGCAACGACTACTGACAGACTGACTGACTGAGAACCGCTCGCAACACTCGCGCAGTCCAGCGCAAACTCTCTGGTCACAGATGCTACAATGTCTCGCCATCGCTACTATGTTACATACGTGTTTCAGTGTCTTTTTCATTGGGGTAACGATCTTTGGCTCTTTTTATTCTGAATACAGGGCCAAAGGTCAACGCTGCTGCCCTTATACAATTTATCAGGTTTCATTATGTCTGTTGCAATGTTACATATGGTTCACTCTTTCATTAATATTATCGTTGGGTTTGTTTTGTAGGGACGTTAACATTCTGGCACATTTTTATTATCATCGGACTCTCTGCTATTTGTGCAGGGAGGTTATACCTGGGTCCATTTCCATTTCCATTTACATTTTAATATTGATAGACTTTTTGTTTTCTTTTTTGTTTCTTGTTGTTTTTTTTTTTTTTTTGTTTTGTTTTTCCCGCTCTCACCACCACCGCCGCATCACGCCTTCCGTTTTCTTGGTTTCTTTTCTGTTCTTCAACATCACCGCGCCCCATTTCCACACCACAGCCATCAGCCTCCAAGACGGGCGGGCGCAGTGTGCCATTTCCGGCGCACAAGCACACCCGTACGGTACTCTCCTCGCCCCCACGCCACCAACAACACAGCGACCACGCGGCTTTCAGGCATGGCACGGCACGGCACGGCACCGGCGAAATGCGCCGCCCCCGCCCCTCCGCGCATCCGTCCGTCTCGCCACGTTCACTGACAGCCGCGTCTGCGGCTACACCACGACAACCACAACACAACACCGCTCCCCTCCCTGGCAACTCACATTGTTTTTCTCCTCCTCTTTTGCACAAACCACAACGCCGAGCACAGGCGCAAGCCACCCACACCGCGCCCCTCCCCGTCCCGTCTTTGGCCGCCGCTCCTCGTTTCCTCGTTTGCCCCCTCCCATCTCCCGAAATGCCATGCCAGCAGCGTTACGCATGCCCCTCCCCTGTCCACACAACACTACCGCCTAACGAACAGCCTTTTCCGGGCCACATGCAGGGCACGCCCACCTCCAAACACTGCCAATTCACGGACGCACACACACACTTTCCCGACACCTTTCTGTACGGAGGGTGCGTCATCTCGACCGTGACAGAGTGACGGCAACTATCGACGATCCATTTCCCCCCACTGGTAAAACATGTCCACTAACACCTACATACATCATTCAAGTACACAGACAATAGCATACACACAATGGGAGGGCACACGAACATGGACGGCACGGCACTGTCATACACTCTTCCTCAGAACCATATCAACAAACGTTACGTACATCCGGGAAAGCGAAAGCGAACGCGAAAGCGAAAGCAAAAGCAAAGGCAAAGCCCAATGCAGCCGTCAAAGGTAACGTTCACCACGGCAGACACTTGCAGCCGCGCCGCCGTTAAACGCATTTCAGTGCGGCTCCAATACGCCTCCGACACGGGAACGTTCCGTTGCTCTACGAATGCGTTTCCTCCCCTTTTTCCCTTCCTCTCTCTTTTGCCCCCCCTCCTTGCACTCTTGCCTCATTCCTCACGTTCTGCCCAGACATTCGACCGATCAAAGTCAACCTTTCGTTACCGTTCTCAGCGCGACGGTGTACAACAGTATGACGGGTGTGCCCAAGACTTCGGTTCAGTTGCGTGACGCCGGTCTATCGCGCCGATCGACAGTTACTCAGGGGGCGACGGATCGGACCACGTCACCGACACACAAAACACTTTCAAACAAACAAATACATACCGGATGGACACAGACAAACACGTGTACAGACATTCGCCAAACAAACGACCGCCGCCGCCGCCGTCGTCGTCTAGCGTGCATCTTGAATGACGACATCGGTGTGCGTGCGTCGTACGCAATCAGTCAGACACGGCTATCAAACATCAGAGTCGAATGGTACATCATCGTGCGTGTCGCCGTACACGTACAGTACAATACAACAACAAAACAATGCGTCTTAATGGCACGTTCATTTCAACGTCACTCACACACCTCCACGCTGCAGTTACGTCGCACCATTGTCAAACTCGGCGTACAGCAAAGGGAATAGTGGGCGGCAAAAAAAACCAAACAAAAACATTTCACATTTCACCCTCGCCATGTATGATGTGCAAAAAAACAAACCCGCAAACGGCCGTCGTTACGGTGACACAAAAGTCGCCGATCACACTGTCCCCCCTCGCAGACGGGTAACACACACACACACACACACACACACCAACAACACCAATGGGTCAAAAACCACGCCAACGAGGCGTGCCACCATTCCACGCCACGGCGACCAACCTCGTGGCCGTACCCCGCGCAACACGCTTTGACGCGCCCCCCCACCCACAATCAAAATGCACACATACATCACAGCCGTCCACACAAACAACAACAACAATTCCGCCCTTCCCGCAAAAGGCAAGTTGGTGGCCCTGAAAAGGGCCGTTTTGCCGCTCTCGCAACGGAGGAGCCTTCTCCATCCTTCCTTCCATTCCAGAGCCACCTCCTTACTTGGAGCTCGTGTACTTGGTCACCGCCTTCGTGCCCTCGCTCACGGCGTGCTTGGCCAGCTCGCCAGGCAGCAACAGCCGCACAGCGGTCTGGATCTCGCGGGACGTGATGGTCGAGCGCTTGTTGTAGTGCGCCAGGCGAGAAGCCTCGGCCGCAATGCGCTCGAAAATGTCGTTCACGAAGCTGTTCATGATGCTCATCGCCTTCGACGAGATGCCCGTGTCAGGGTGCACCTGCTTCAGCACCTTGTAGATGTAGATGGCATAGCTCTCCTTCCTCTTGCGCTTCTTCTTCTTGTCGCCCTTCGAAATGTTCTTCTGCGCCTTGCCAGCCTTCTTGGCGGCCTTCCCGCTAGTCTTGGGCGGCATCTCGAACCAACGTACGGCAGCAGCAACACCAGTAGCAAGCGCTCCGCTCTAGTCAGCGTCTCCCCACACAGTGGCACCCGCCGCCAGCCGCCGCCGCACCTTTACCAGCTCGCCCTGTTGCGGCCGCCGACCAATGGGGCGCGCGCGCAACCGGCCGCCGCACCCGAGCCCATAAAGCACCCCCACCACGGCTGCGCCGGCACGCACTCCGCTGCTCGACTCGCTGCCGCTCGCACCGGTCGTTTTCGTTTCCGTTTCGTGTGCACCGTCGCTAGCCCATCGCCATGTCCGGACGCGGAAAGGGAGGCAAAGTCAAGGGCAAGTCAAAGTCCCGCTCAAGCAGGGCTGGGCTCCAGTTCCCGGTCGGCAGAATCCACCGCCTCCTGCGCAAGGGAAACTACGCAGAGCGCGTCGGCGCCGGGGCGCCCGTCTACCTCGCCGCCGTCATGGAGTACCTCGCGGCTGAGGTGCTCGAGCTGGCCGGAAACGCGGCCCGCGACAACAAGAAGACGCGCATCATCCCGCGCCACCTGCAGCTTGCCATCCGCAACGACGAGGAGCTCAACAAGCTCCTGTCGGGCGTCACCATCGCACAGGGTGGTGTCCTGCCCAACATCCAGGCCGTCCTGCTGCCAAAGAAGACCGAGAAGAAGGCCTAAAGGAGGCCAGGCAATCGCAGCGCCGCGTGCTCCCCTGCACGCAACGCGCTTTGCCGGCTCGGCCCACAACAATCGGCCCTTTTCAGGGCCACCACACACACCTACGTCCAAAGCAAAATTTCAGTCGTCCTCGCCGCACCTTGTTTTGTTTTAACTTTGCACTGTCACAGCACAGCCGCCGCCGGCGCACGTCCGCCATCTTGTCGTCCACACAGCCCGTGTGGCCCAACACACACACACACACACACACACACACATTTTGCACGGTCGCAGTCGCCTTCCAAACCGACAACGGCAGCAATAATGACCATTGTTAAAGGGAGGCGTGTCGACACACCGCCCTCCACTCCCGCGCGCAACGGCCGTCGACACGAACGAAACAGCTGATCCGGCCGCCTATGCCCACACGCCTTGCCTCGGAAACCCCAACGCCGCCGCAAACAAACACACAGAGACAAACCACGCAAGCAAATAATCACCGCCTCTCGCACAACAACACACAGCCCGCCATCTCCGTCGCGATCGATACAAAGACACACAATAACAAACACACAAACGAAGCAGCTCCACACACAGCCAGCCACATGACACGTTTCCTTTCCTTCTCCCCTCCCAGTCACATCACGTCGCTCAAACGGAAAGAAAGAAAGAAACAAACAAACAAACAACACAGCGCACACACGCAGCAACAACACAGACTCTTTCGCACTTTTCAACTTCCGAACAGTGTGGTGGCCCTGAAAAGGGCCGTTTTCTAGTCTCTCCCACCCACAAGCACGGCCGCGGGAAGGCCAGCGCCCGCTGCGACGCAGCCTAACCGCCGAAACCGTACAGGGTGCGCCCCTGCCTCTTCAGGGCGTACACCACGTCCATGGCCGTCACAGTCTTGCGCTTGGCGTGCTCAGTGTACGTCACCGCGTCGCGGATCACGTTCTCCAGGAACACCTTCAGCACCCCGCGGGTCTCCTCGTAGATCAGACCAGAGATGCGCTTCACGCCGCCCCTGCGAGCCAGGCGGCGGATGGCGGGCTTCGTGATGCCCTGGATGTTGTCGCGCAACACCTTGCGGTGCCGCTTGGCGCCACCCTTGCCGAGCCCCTTTCCTCCCTTGCCGCGGCCTGTCATCCTTCCTTCCTCGGGCAAAGCAAAACGTGCACAAACAGCAGCTGCAGCGGCTGGCGAGTCGGCTACGGTCTGCGCCCAGCACTCGCACTCGCATTAAAACTCTGGCTACATAAGCCAGGTGTAAAGGCAGTCTAAGCAGCGGAGCTGCTGTTCCTGCGGGGACCTCGTTAGTGGGTGCAGTGGACCTAACAGGGTGAGCTGTCCTCACTGGGCGTCGTTCATTGTGACGCCCTCTGTTTCGACATCGGGCGGCGAGAGATAATTACTCTCGCAGTAGATCTGGCCAACGAGTCGTTGGCCTGTGGTGGACCTGGCGGCCCAGACCACGAATCAAGCGGCTGCCAGACCGTTCTGCATTGCTGTAGAACTGCCTGGCGATTTGCCGGAAGCGATCCCGGAGGAAGGGGATCCCAGCTTCTTCATGGAGCAGCCTCGTCGGATAGCGAGGTGGCTTGTGGAGCGCTAGTCGCAGCGCCCTGTTTTGCAGTCGTTGGAGCGTCGCAATGTGCGTCGCGGCCGCGTTACCCCACACCACAGCCGCGTATTCCAGTACCGGCCGAACAAGGGACAGGTACATGGTGAGGCCATGGCGTGGAGGGAGAGTCGATGACGGGTTGAGCAGTGGGTAAAGCGCACGAAGGCGCCCCACTGCCCGCCCTCGGACGTCACGGATGTGTGGCAGCCACGTCAGGTGTCTGTCCAACGTCACCCCGAGGTAGGTGCCGGTCCGCGACCAGGGGATGGGGCCCCCCATGATCGTGACCGGCGGTAGGTCCGGTGGCAGCCTCTTTCTGCTGAAGATGACAGCCTGACTCTTCGCAGCGTTGAACTTCAAGCGCCATTTCGTGGACCAGGCGCCCAGGACGTCACATCCGAGCTGGAGGCGACGGCGCATCTCGGCCGCATTCATGCTGCGGGTGAACAACGCCGTGTCGTCGGCATAAAGTGCCAACTCCACGCGTGCCACCCGCGGGGCGTCGGCGGTGTACAGGGAGTACAGCAGGGGGCCGAGGACCGACCCCTGCGGCACCCCCGCTCGAATCTGCCGGTCGGTGGAAGTGCCTCCATCTGCTCGGACGTGGAAAGTGCGTCCCGAGAGATACGAGCGCAGCAGGACTACGTGCGACGTCGGTACCCCGTGCGCAAAAAGTTTGTACACGAGGCCGTCGTGCCACACGCAGTCGAAGGCCTTGGAGACGTCGAGAAGCACCGCCCCTAGGTACTCCCGCGTCTCCAGCGCTCGCATCGCCTGCTCCACGAGGCGCAGCAACTGCTGCGTGGTAGAGTGGCCGCACCGGAAACCAAACTGCTCCTCGGGAATGAGTTGCTGTTCCGTCACGTGGCGCAGCAGCCGCTCCGCGTACAACCTCTCAAACACTTTTGAGAGGGACGGGAGCAGACTGATCGGCCGGTAGTTCGCGGCCTGACGTGGATCCTTGCCGCTCTTGGGGATGGCAACCACTTCCGCGTGTTTCCACGCGGAAGGGAAGGTCCCAGAGCGGAGGATACTGTTAAAGATGTCCGCCAGAGATTGGTGTACCTCCGGCGGAAGCATCCGCAACAGGCAGTTGGTGACACCATCCGTGCCACCCGCCTTCTTCGGGTTGAGACGACGGAGCTGCAGGTCCACTTCCTCGGCTGTGATTTGCTCGATCACGTCGTCTTCCTGTCGCGCAGCGAGAAAAACCGGCAGGCGCTCTGCCACCAGACGGACGTGATCGGGATCGATCACGCCATCAGCAGGTTGAAAGTTTTCTGCGAACGTGTCCGCGAGGATGCCTGCTTTCGCATCTGGTTCGCAGACAACGTCCGCACCCACATGGAGAGGTGGGACTCGCTGACGACGACGAAGGAAACGCTTAGCGGTCCGCCAAGCGCTGCCGTCCGTCGTGGTAAGAGTGGCCACAAGACCCGCCCAGTCCCGATGACGATGGTCGTCGATGGTCTGCGCCCAGCGCGCCCGCCGCCCCCCTATATAGACTCTGGCCCGCCCTCCCCCCACCACGCGCAACCGAGGGCATATAAGCGCAGCACGGAGGCGCGCGGGCCCGTTGTCAAGGCAGCACCGGACGCCGCGCCGCACCTAACCTCCACGCACGCCGCTCCGCTACCGCTACCGCTACCGCCATGGCCCGCACAAAGCAAACGGCCCGCAAGTCCACCGGCGGAAAGGCGCCGCGCAAACAGCTCGCCACCAAGGCGGCGAGGAAGAGCGCGCCCGCCACCGGAGGCGTCAAGAAGCCCCACCGCTACAGGCCGGGCACCGTCGCCCTGCGAGAAATCAGGCGCTACCAGAAGAGCACAGAGCTGCTCATCCGCAAGCTGCCATTCCAGCGCCTAGTGCGCGAGATCGCCCAGGACTTCAAGACCGACCTGCGCTTCCAGAGCTCCGCAGTCATGGCCCTGCAGGAGGCCAGCGAGGCCTACCTCGTCGGCCTCTTCGAAGACACCAACCTGTGCGCAATCCACGCCAAGCGCGTCACCATCATGCCCAAGGACATCCAGCTCGCGCGCCGCATCCGCGGCGAGCGCGCCTAAACCGCGCCGCGGCACCGCACCGCACAAACAAAAACGGCCCTTTTCAGGGCCACTAACATCTCTCCGTCGCGAGCAAACTTTGTCGGTCGCCTGCCTCTCGCCCCGCAACCCAAAAACAAAAACCACCACTTCCCGTCCGTCCGCCACACCCGCTCACTCTGCCTGCCTGCTAGCAGCGCGCAACAATCACACATCATCCCTCCCCGGCGCTCAAAGCGCACAATACCCAACGGCCGACGTCACACCGCACGGGTGGCTGGCCGGCCGCCGCTTTCGTTTCGAAAACAAAACAACCCGCACTCCACTCCGACGGCCAACGGCCAGGCAGGCGCGCTCGCTCGCTCTACACGCCACCGAAATCCCCGCCGACTCCTTCCGCATCTCAACGTGCCCCCCGTTGCAAAACATAACACACACACACACACACACACACACACACACACACACACACACACACACACACAAAGGAACAAAACAAAACAAAGACCAGACACGACTCGATAAGACAGACATCCGAGAAGAACGAACGCAGGCAAGCCAACCAACGTATTCAAACAAAACAACGTGACAGAAAACCAACCGTCGGCCGCCGCCACAAACACGGCGACAATCAACCACGACAACAACAACAACAACAACAACAACAACACCGCTTACCGCTACCGCCGCCCACACCCGCCACCGACCCCCGCAATCCAACCACCACGGCACGCAAACAGCATCCCCACGGGCATACAGAAACGCCAGACAGACACCCACACCAAACGCAACACGACAATCAAAACCTTCCCCGACGTGCTTTGATGGCCCTGAGAAGGGCCGTTTTGGGCCGCGCGTCTCTTGCGCGCCACTAGACGACGACGGGGGGTGGGGACGACGGAGTCAAGCGCCAAACCCTTCCTTTCCCATCTCTTTCTCCTCTACTCTACTTCTTCTTCTTGGGCGAAGCCTTCGCCTTAGACGGCGTCGTCGCCTTCTTCGGGCGCGGCGCCTTCGGCTTCTTCGTCGGAACCTTGGCGGCCTTCTTCGCCTTCGACGGCGACTTGGCCTTGGCCGGCTTGGCCGCAGCCGCCTTCTTCGCACCCGCGGGAGCGGCCGACGCCGCAGACGCCTTCTTGGCGGCGCCCGCCTTCCGACCGGTCGCCGCCTTCACGCCACCAGCCTTCTTTGCGCCGGCCGCACGGGCGCCCTTCTTCTCCTTGCTGGCCGGAGCGGCGCGCTTCTTCTTGGCACCGCCGGCACGAGCCTTGCCGCCCTCGGCCGCCCCCCCGCCGCCGGCGCCGGCAAGCTTGAACGAGCCGGACGCGCCCTTCCCCTTCGTCTGCACCAGCTCGCCCGCCACGACGGCCGACTTGAGGTACTTCTTGATAAACGGCGCCAGCTTCTCCGCGTCCAGCTTGTAGTGCGCGGCTATGTACTTCTTGATCGCCTGCAGCGACGACCCGCCGCGCTCCTTCAGACTCTTGATGGCGGCCGTCACCATCTCAGAGGTGCGCGGGTGCGCAGGCTTGGCGCGCGGCTTCTTCGCAGACGACGCAGACTTGGCCTTCTTCGTAGTGCCGGTGGCGGCGGGTGCCGCAGCAGTCTCGTTCGTAGCCGCCTGATCTGCCATTTCGACGACGCGCGTAACACACAGCGAGAGCGAGCGGGACGGCAGGCACGCAAGCACAGCACAGCAGCAGAGCAGAGAATGCTGTCGCATCATGGTGTAGTGTCCTCCAGGTTGACACTACTGGTGTGTGGGTGAAGTTCTGGTAGAATCGCTCTACCCTTCCTTCAACAAGTGGGACATCAGTGTCCTTCCAGGTTTTTCTTAGAGAGAAGCTTTTGGGTGTCTATGCTGCCCTGCTTCGTGGGCAATTTGATAATTGATGCTTGCTGCGGTTTTTTTTTTTTTTTTTTTTTTTTTTTTTTTTTTTTTTTTTTTTTTTTCCCGCAGCAGATGTGGCTAGGCGCTACTTGTTACGTAGCAGTGTCTTCTAATCTGGTAGGGCGGCAACGTCTGCTGGCCGTCTCAGCAGGTCCGGCCAGCGGAGTGTGCGTCGCCAGTGTGGACGTCGTCCCAGATTCCTTATCAGCGGGTTGGTGGATGTACCCGCTTTGTTGTAGAAGTTTGTGGCCGCTTCTTCGAACCGCCTGCGTAGCGGTTCGATGTCTGCGACCACGTGAGTGTCCTCCGTCGGGAAGTCCCTTGGGAGGTGAAGAGCTAACCTGAGAGCCCTATTCTGCAGTTTTTGCAGCCGCTCCAGGTTAGTTTGCGCCGTGTTGCCCCACACTACCGCCGCGTATTCGAGGAGAGGTCGAATTACGGACTTATATAGCGTGAGGCCGACGCAGGTAGGCAGCGTCGTAGTGGGGTTTAGCAGTGGGTAGAGGAGTCTTAGTCTACCCAGTGCTTTGCCCCTGATGCTCTCCACGTGTGGCCTCCAGGTGAGGTGCCGGTCCAGTGTGACGCCCAGGTACTTCGCAGTACCGTTCCACGGGACCGGGACGCCTCGGACCGAGACTGTGGGCGCGTCGTCCTTGACGTGTCTCGTCGCAATGACGATGGCCTGGGACTTCTCCCCATTGTAAGCCAGGCGCCATTTTTTCGCCCAGTCAGTGAGGGCGTCGGTGGCCGTCTGAAGTTTCCGCTGCAACGCCTCGACGCATCTGCTGCGGCTGTACACGGCCGTGTCGTCCGCATACAGCGCCAGGTTGACGTGGGCTGTGCGCGGTGGGTCGGCCGTGTACAGAGAGTAGAGCGTCGGCCCAACGACCGAGCCTTGAGGTACACCCGCGAGTATACGACGCTCCGTGGAGATTCCACTGTCTGCTCTGACAGTATATGCGACATTCCCGCTGTCCCTATACATCGGGCCTAGTGGACGTGCTTTGAGTGCTCTCCGTCGGTAAACACTTCGAGCCGCAGTGAAATGCGGTAAACCACGCAGGCACTAGAAGGAAGACTGTAACACTGCTGTCCGTCATTCAACGTCACCTCAACAGGAAGC
This sequence comes from Schistocerca americana, assembly GCF_021461395.2. NCBI lineage: Eukaryota > Metazoa > Arthropoda > Insecta > Orthoptera > Acrididae > Schistocerca > Schistocerca americana. The sequence continues at coordinate 73,479,447 of NC_060126.1, read as the reverse complement.
TGAATCCTTCCGATCCTTCCGAACACCTGGTGCGACTCTTCATGTGTGAAAAATGTGACTCCAGATGTGAGGGATGTGTATTTTCGCAACTGTAGCAAGAAGCAATTGCAAAAGGACCTCTACAAAAGTAAGTGAAACTTATTAAGTAACACTAACGATCTGCGAGTGAACTTCAGAAGTGGTTTTAGTATTGTTGTTTGACATAAATGTGGTACCTTAATCCTGAGTGATGGTTTAATGGGAACCTAGCTAACACTTTGTGCACTAGAAACAGGCCCTTTTGGACAACTTTTAAGTAGTACCAACGAAAGTGATATCAACTTCTACAGAGAATAACTGTAACACTCCAAGCTATTCCTGTGAAATAAGAAAACCAGGAAGAAGGGTTTCTAACTATAAACTATCAATACTCAAAGTAAACACAAATAAAAACATAATACGGTTTGTTTTCATAGTAACTGTTGTTTTGTTTCCTGTGAAGATTTTGAGATTACGAAATGGACAATATGTAATTGAAAAACTTCTCTTAATGTTCCAAGATCTTTTATTTATCTGAGAACAGCAGTAATTAAATTCTGCCTTTGGTCAACTGTTGTGCATTTATGATAATTAATCCTCAGTTGTTAATGGTAAACATTTTTCTATAAAGTGGTCAGATTGTACATGACGGCCGCTGTTAGTTATTTATCACATAATAGCTGGTTGCTAGTGCACGTAGTTATACGATTGGTTGTCGTGCTGCGCTGTAGTTAGCACATTGCCTTCTCCAACCTACGTAAATAAGACATATTACGACCATTACACTTTTCTTTTGGATAGATGTAAGACTACTAATAAGCTAACTCATAACTATAAATTCTATAACTTGCACAGTATGCTATTTCTGTCGTATCTTGCTTAGTACTTTGGGAGGTATTCACATAATTTTTTAAAAAACCCCTGCCTGTCCGAAATACTCGGACACTGGAGAGAACCAGTTGGGCAGAGCTGGCTTCCGCTAAGGCTCGTGGTGATTGTACACCTGGTACAAATATCACCATTGCGTCTAACAGCAGGCGAAGTAGTGATGGAACGCCTGTGGCCAGAAACACAGGCGCCATAAGGCGGACATATCCCATTGAATCAATTCCGCAAAGATCTGAAATGGAATCGCGGATGATACAGGCGGTTGACGAGATCCTAGCTGACTTTCAGCAAGAACTAAAGCAGAAAAAAGTGTCATCCACAGTCACATCGCAAGTAAGGGATAAGATCTGGGCGTTAGCGCTAGGGCAAGTCAGGCTGCATGGTCAAAATGAGGAGCTCCGATCCGAAAACGCGGAACTTCGTAAAGAACTCGCGGCGGCTGCACCTCCCGATTCGTTAGAGCGTATACAAAAACTAGAAGCCGAAATTATGGAGCTCAAGTTAGAAAATCAGAAACTTAAAAATGAAAGCAAATCCTTTCCATTGTCCTTTGCGGCTGTAACTGCCACAAGCACAAGACCATCAAACAGGGTACAGGAGCATATACAGAAGGCAAAATTCAAACAGTCAAGTACTCTCTTCTTTAAATCAGAAACAAATCAGGATGCCAGAGCCATACGTGAGGTAATCACCCAGAGTGTAAACCCCAAGCAAGACAAGCTTAAAATTAAGGCAATACGATCTACAGCAAATACAGTAATAATAGAAACCGAAACACAACAGGACAAACAAAAGCTAATAGAAAAAACGGCACACCTACAAAACATTAGATGTGAGGAACCTAGGAAATTCAGACCTCTCCTTGCAGTTTACAGAGTAGGAACATCCCTTACAGATGAAGAGTTCCTAGAGGAGCTGTATGAAATAAATCTCAGTGAGCATATAAACAAGGAGGAGTTCCAAAATGAGGTTAAAATTAAATTTAAAAAGGGTGTAAGGGGAAGACGAACTGTCAATAATATTCTTGAAGTAACACCAAGGGTTAGACTACTTCTCTTGCAAAAAGAAAGAGTCTACATACAGTTTGAGTCACTTCACATTGAAGATTACGTAGCTGTCCAAAAATGCTCCAAATGCTGGGGTCTTGGGCACTCACCGAGGTACTGTGAAAAACCCATAGTATGTGGCAAATGTGCAAAAACAGGCCATAAACAACTTGAGTGCCAAGAGGAGACTACAGTGGGATGTATACCATGTATGTACAGAAACAGGGTATGTAATAAAGGGGGGGGCCCTGAGTGTCCGACATATAGACAGCTATACGAAAGGCAGATTGAGCGTACAGAATATGAAACCGTTAACAACGTACAATAACCAAGAAGGAAGCTACAGTAACCACACCAAAATAACTCCCCGAAAAGCACATGTCAGAATTTATAAACTTACTGATGCAGAGTCGGATAATAGTAGTTGGCTCAAACATAAAACATTAAATAACGGGTTAGGTTTTCTACAGCGAACAACTAGTGGTAGGCGAAGCTCAGACCCAATGTGGTGCATTGTAATAAACAACAAATTTCACGCCAGCAAACCTCTATGTGTCCACAGACGAGTTTCCCATTACCTGCACATACTCTCTATGGATCTGGCTAGAATGCATGGACGAGTCTCCCTCGACCCTAAACAGCTTGTGAGTTTTCCTTCTCTGGAAAATCCGCCTTGAAGGTGATCCAACTGAATTGTATGAGGAGTTCCACAGTTAGTATGGAACTAGGCAGGTTCTTGGGAGAAGTAAAAGCAGACGTCCTCTGTGTTCAGGAACCTCTCCTGCGTGGCGGCAAGATCCCAGAGCTACCCTCTAATTACATAACAGTTGCTGGCACGTCTGGCGCGAAGTCGGCCATAATAGTAGTAAATAAAAGTATTGCAGTCACAAAGATTGCTCAGTTATGTTCCGAGCATGTGGCCACCGCCGAAATAGCCATAGGACGAGATATATGGATAATATCCTCAATTTATGCTCAATTTTCCTACGATATCCAACCTTTTGTTGATAAAATAAGGGACATAGCTCAATTCTCAAAAGACAAAAAACTTTTAATTGTGGCAGATATAAATGCAAAGTCGACGTTGTGGCATTCGAGCAGAACGGATGAGAGGGGGCAAACAGTGACAGATGTGATTAATGAATGCAACCTTTTCGTCCTAAATAAAGCAGGACAACCACCAACTTTTCGTGGACATGCCGGAGGTGAAACCAATATTGACATCTCACTAGCGAACACCAAGTCTATACCACTCATCAATACCTGGGAGGTTATGGATGGAGCCATATGTAGTGACCATAATCCCATTATCATTGAGATAAACCGTCCTATGTCCATACAAAATAGGGACGCTCAACATCAGCGTTTATTGATGAGTAAGGCAAATTGGCCAAAACTCAGGGATATGGTCACGGCAGCATCTTTGTCAACCGTCAATGGCAGCATAGACTACAGGACGCACGTTCTAACTAGTGTCCTACAGAAGGCGCAGCGTGCAAGTATCCCCACGGTACATGATAAGGGTGGAAAGCAGCTTCCATGGTCAGCGGAACTAACCAGACTGCGTAGAGAATCTAGAGTAAAACGTAAACACTACCAGACCGCGAAAACGGCGCCGGAGAGACAAATAAGGCTTCAACTCTATAGAAATGCAAGACATAAGTACAAAGAGGAATTACACAAAACCAGGATCAATCATTGGACAAACTTTGTTAAAACAGAATTACAAAAAGATATATGGGGGCAGCCGTATAAACTTCAGTCAGAACGCCTAAGGACACCGACTGTACTCTCGACACTAAAACAATCTGATGGCACCATGACGGAGGGATGGCGGAGCTCGGCTGAGTATCTCTTAAGCAGACTGCTGCCAAATGACGACCACACACAAGATGATCAGTGTCACATAGATCTCAGACGTAAAATGAAGGAAACTTACATAAGTGACAGAATTACCTTGCCATTCTCACAAGAAGAAGTCGCAATAGCAATCAAAAAACTTAAGAGTGGTAAAGCACCTGGCCCAGATAAAATCTTCCCAGAAACAATAAAACAGGCAGTTATCCAAATTACGCCATTTCTCACAAAATTGTTTAATGATGCTTTAAGCACAGGTAGAATCCCACATTTGTGGAAAACAGCCGAGGCGGTCATTATTAAAAAGTCCGAGGACAAGGACCCGACGGATCCTAAAACATACCGTCCTCTATGTTTATTAAACACACTGGCAAAGGTGCAGGAAAGGCTATTGTGTGATAGGCTACAGTCCCAAAGACGTCTTACCGGCCTTACACCCTTCCAGTATGGCTTCAGAGAGGAGAAGTGCATAGACGATGCTATCAATCAAGCACTACAGATTACGAACAGCACTCTGGACAAGTACGTGATGGCTATACTTATTGATGTGGCTGGAGCCTTTGACAATCTATGGTGGCCATCACTGTTTGCTCGCCTCAGAGAGATCCAGTTACCTACATCTTTATACAACAGTCTACTAGACTACTGTCGTAACAGAGTAGTGGAGTGGAGAGGAGGCACAAGAAAGGTAGTGAGACGTATTAGTAAAGGCTGCCCACAAGGCTCGATATGTGGCCCGATTTTTTGGGACATCGTCTTTGAGCCCCTCTTGGATATTATGGCCCAAGATCACCGTGTAAGAGGGGTGGTGGCTTATGCTGACGATCTTCTACTTCTGACGTCGGCGAACTCACGAGCCGCACTGGAACAGAACGGCACGCAACTCCTCATGAAAATCGACGGTTGGTGTAAGAAAAACAGACTTCATATTGCTGCAAATAAAACAGTTTACATATTACTCAAAGGAGTGCTGCAGAGAAATCCGATTCTGAAACTAAACGATGTTAACATACAGAGAAAACAAGTTACGCGCTACCTCGGCCTACACTTAGATGAGAAGCAAAATTTCAGCGAACACATGAAACTAACAATAGATAAAGCCAGTAAAATCATGCACAAGCTCGCCAGATTAAACTCGACGCAGTACAGACTGCCACTAAAGCTACTACGGACATATCACATAGCAATCTTTGAGGCCATAGCATGTTTTGCAGCAAGTACCTGGGCACACCGATTATTGTTGCAAACCAATAAAACTCTAATTAGAAGAGGACAGAGAAGTACGCTACTGAGAATGACTGGCGCTTTCAGCACGACATCTGCGGAAGCCCTGTGTGTGGTCATGGGAATCTACCCCATTGACATCACAATAAAATATAGGGCTGCCTCCTATTGGCTTCAAAAACGAAGAGGAGATAAGGTGCGGGAGATAACTGGGGAAGAGATCAGGGACAGACTGGGACTCAAAAAATGGCGTAATGTAACATGGCAAAGGGAATGGGACTCTTCAGATAAGGGGCGTCGCGTCTATTCCTTTTTTCCAGATATTGAGGAGAGGCTGAGACTAACACATGTGGACCCAAGCCGTGGGATGGTCCACTTTTTAACGGGTCATGGGCCGTATCCAGTACATTTAACACGTGTTGGATTAGCCGAGAGTGACATGTGTGTCTGTGGGGACCTGGGGACCCCTGAACATGTCGCACTTACGTGTAACACCCTTACGCATGTACGGCAAGTTCTAGATGACACACATATAAAACAACAAATACGTAACCAAGACTCATGGAACACACTCAATGACATAACAGACAAGGTCTCTACAGAAATGTATGACCTTTTTAGAAGGCAGAATCCCAATGGTAGGAGACAGAGACATCATTGTACACAAGGCCTAAATTACACTACAGAAACAAGTACTGATACTAATTCTGAAAGTGATACACAAAGTGAAATGGACCTAGAATGAGACTAAATTGAAGCATCTAGCTTGGCACTAATTATGAAGGTTCGTCAGCTATAGGAAAACTCCACACTAGAAAGGACTGAATCAGACTCAAAACAAAGATCTGGAAATGTCTGAAGGCGTAAAAACCCACTACACCCTTAGTAATTGTACTATATCATAAAGTAGCTGTACTTGAAGGGCCTGTGCCTGCTCTGATGTGCATTAAACACAATTGTACTGCAGATACCCTTTTATGTTTGTGTATCATTAATTTTCTTTGTACATCTTTTAAATGCAATTTGAACTAGATGGTGGCAGGACCCTACAGAAGGAAGATTGTATAAATATCAGTAAATTTGTTTTATTTTTGTAATGCCCAGAACAGGAACTATAATTTCCAAAGTAGCTACTTTTGAAGGGCCTGTGCCAGCTGTTATGGGTGTTGTAGATAAGTGTACTGCTTAGAACCTTAGTGTTTATATCATACGTATACTTGCAATACCCAGAGCCACATTCCCCCCTTTACGTATTATATCTATTAAAATGTTTTATATCTTTTTAATGCAGTTTTAACTAGATGGTGCCAGGACCCTTCAGAAGACCAATTGTATGGTGTTGTATATAAGTGTACTGCTTAGAACCTTTATGTTTATATCTTACATATACTTGCACCACCTAGAGCCACATTCCCCCCCTTTATGTATTATATCTATGAAAATGTTTTATATCTTTGTAGTGCAGTCTTTAACTAGATGGGGCCAGGACCCATTAGAAGACCAATTGTATGACTATCAGTAAATTTGTGTAAATATTAGTAACTGTTTGAAGCTAGCTGCAATAACCAATCTCAAAATTTATATGTTAACATGTTATCAGTTTTATTAGTCGTAAGAGAGTGTGACAGGCCTTGATTAATACCAGTATGAGTACATTATTAAGGATTACATTAAATGTTCTAAAACAGGATATAATGAGACTAGGGTGTATGTAAACAAATTGTAATACGGCAGCGACTCTGCCCCTTGCTGAAGTAGACAATGTAGTCTGTAATAGGAATGTGACCCTGTTTTTAACCAAGCTTCTAAGCTACAATCTCAAAGCAACTCCTACAGCAACTCTCATAGATGTAAATATTTTCCTTATTCTAATTGTGTAATTGTGTAATTGTGTAATTGTGTTAACCAAGCTTCTAAGCAACAATCTCAAAGCAACTCCTATAGCAACTCTCATAGATGTAAATATTTTCCTTATTCTAATTGTGTAAAGTAACAGTGCTTTTCTGTTTTTAACCAAGATTCCAAGCTATAATTTCAAAGCAACTCCTATAAGCAACTCTCATAGATGTAAATATCTTCCTGATTCTATTTGTGTGAAGTAATAGTGCTTTTATTTTTTCTTTTCTTTTGTAAATCACGATGTTTCATATTTCCTTGATATCCTACGTAGTTCTATATTGTATATTTGCTTCTTATAAATCAATACGTTAATATTTTTGTTATTTTTTTTTTATTCAGTTTTATTTTTTTTTATATTAAATATTATTAACATGATAACACTGTGTAAGTGAAATAGCAAACCACGCATGCAGCATGTAATAGCTCAGATCTGGTCCGCCTCCACGTGGCTAGGGACGGGAACGGTGCAGCTACTCGCAAACAAACCATTTGTGAGCATCTGCAACGGCTAAGAGACCATGACTTGCTGCAGACATACTGAAGTCAGTAAGCTAACAACCCACCATAGTTATCAAGGCGGTGGGTTTCGAATGTGGTTAAATGTAAAAAAAAAAAAAAAAAAAAAAAAAAAAAAGTCTGCTCTGACGTGGAACGTTCTGCCCTCGAGGTAGCTCTGTAAGAGCTTCACGTGCGACACCGGGACGCCCAGGTCAAATAGTTTGAACAGGAGGCCCCGATGCCACACGGAGTCGAAGGCACGCGACACGTCGAGCAGGAGAGCGCCGAAATACTCGCGTCGGTCGATGGCACCGAACGCCTCCTCTGTTAGGCGCAGCAGCTGGTGTGTCGTGGCGTGTTGACTCCTGAAGCCAAACTGTTCGTTTGGTAGGAGTTGTTCTGCCTCGATGATCGCCCGCAGGCGGACCAGATACAGGCGTTCGAATATTTTCGAAAGTGCTGGAAGCAGGCTGATTGGCCTGTAGTTTTTCGCCCTTCGAATGTCCTTCCCTGGCTTGGGGAGGGCTACTATTTCAGCATGCTTCCAGCACGACGGGAACTGTTTGCTGAGCAGCACCTGGTTGAAGGTTGACGCGAGGACGTCGGCTGCCGTGTCTGGTAGCTGCTTCAGCATTATGTTCGTTACGTCATCTGGTCCACCTGCTTTTTTAGCATTTAGGTGGCGAAGCTGCAGCTTGACTTCGTCGGCTGAGATCGGCGGAATGGCGTCTTCTACCTCGTCATACTCCGCATCGAGGAAGACGGGGAGGCGTTCTTCTACCATCTGGATGTGGGCGGCGTCTATCGGGTCGTCGATCGGAGTGAAATTCGCGGCGAACGCGTCCGCTAGGGCTTCTGCCTTCGCGTTCGGCTCGCTCACGAATTCGGCTCCCACTTGCAGCGGCGGAATCCGTTGCATACGGCGCAGGTAGCCTTTTACGGCTTTCCACGCCGAGCCGTCATCGATGTTTAGTTGCTCCACCTTGCGCGCCCACTCCTGATTGCGGTGCGTGTCTACATCGGCCTTGATATGCCGGCACAATCTATTTAATTCGCGCTTTGTGGCTCGATTTCTTGTCCTCTGCCACTCGCGCTGTAGGCGGTTCTTTTGCGCTATAGCCTCCCGGATGTGTCGTGGCAGAGGGTGTGGCCGGCAGTCGATGTTGGCGTCGTCTCTGACAGGCGTGGCCGCTGCCGCGGCGTCAACTATCGACTGCCTGATGTGTTGAAGTGCTGCGTCTGCTCCGTGTTCCGCCGCGTCCGGTGTGGCCTCAAGGGAATCGGCGACGGCGTTGCGGAACTCGTCCCAGCTGATGTCTCGTATGTCGAGCCCTCTCCGCTGTCTTGGGAGAGCGTCGGCGTCGAGGTCAAATATGACCGGTACGTGGTCGGAGGACATCTTTGGCCGCGTACCGGCCGTGACGTGCAGGCGAGCGCCCTTGATGATCATGATATCCAGGATATCCGGGTGGCCCCGGTTCCGTGGATATATTGTCGGTTCATGAGGACCGATGACGACAGCTTCGTGGCGTTCCGCGACATGGAGTAAGCGCCGCCCGCTTGTGTTGGTCGTCCTGCTGTTCCAGACCGCATGCTTCGCGTTGAAGTCTCCCCCCAGTATGATTTTTCCGGGGAGAGCCAGCAACTTGTTGTAGTCTCCCGGTAGGAGCGCTCCTCTAGGCGGTCTGTAGACAGCGACGAACGTTATGGCGCCGTGTGCCGTCTCCACTGATACGGCAGTCGCTTCTGTCGTTGCCAGTTCCGGTATTTGGACTCGGTGGTGTCGTAGCGTCCTCCGTACATACACCGCTGTGCCGCCTCCGTGTGTTGGCCTGTCGTCCCTGTAGCATTCGTAGTTCGCTACGCCGACTCGGACGCCAGGCTTAAGCCACGTTTCGGTGACGAGACATACGTCGATGTTCTCGTCCCGTATAAGCTGCCGGAATTCGCCTGCCTGCTTAATGAGTCCCTCGGCGTTGAAGACGCAGGCTGTTAAACTCCTTAGCGCTTCAGGCATGATGGCTGCATGGTTGGATGGCGGATGCAACTTTCTGCACCACGGCCAGGAGCTCAGTCATCTGCTGCATCATTGTTTCCATGCAGCTGAGCATCCGTTCCACGCGGGCTTCATTGGCAGCGTTGCCGCCGACAACATGGCGCGCGTTGGTCTCCATTTGTCCGCCATCTTGTCGGGCGCCGACAGTATGGCGGGGCGCCGTGGGACGCCGCCATCTTGGCTCCGGGAAGTCCTTCGGGCTCGCAAGGTTAGGCGCGGCTGCCGGTGGTTGGTCCGCTGCGCGTGCCGGCGGGGCCGGGAAGGCTCGCGCTGATTGGTCCGCGACGCGCTGGGTCGCTGCAGGGAGGGGAGCCTGGCGCTGCTGGGGTGCAGCGGCCGGGACTACCTGCCTGCGCGGCAGCGCTGTGGGCGGGGCAACGGCGCTTTGTCCTGCAGATGGGCCAGCTGCCGGCTGGGCTACGGTAGGTGGAGTCTGTCCGCCATTTCTCGCCGATGCGCGCGGAGCGGGGACTCCATTTTGTGGCGCCGCATTGTCTGCGACTTGGCGCGCTTTTGCGGTCGTTGCCCTGCCTCGGCGGCCGCCTCTCCTGTTGTTAGAGCAGAGAATCACAAGGCCCAGCCAGTGTCGCGGGCGGGCGCGGACGGCCGAGAGAGCGGCCGCCACTCTGCGCGCCGCCGCGCCGCGCCTCCCGCGCTTGCTACCGCCCAACGTCCGACAGCCTGTGCGGAGCAGCCCCAAACCTGCGCCACAACCGCCCGCGCCTTTCAAACCACCGAGGATGGGGCTACACACAGCCACACCACAGTCGCCAACCAGTCGCCACGGCAGCGCCGCAAACCACGGCCAAACTGCAGCTACCGCGCGCTACAGCCTGGGTCGGCCCGCCGAGAATCGCCGCCCCCGCCCAAATGCCGCCCCCACAGCCCCAGCCGACGACCCGCCACAATGGCCAAACCTTCGGCAAAACTCCCACACCGTCGCCGCGGCAGCCCGGCCAGCGCGGCCGGCGCCACAGCCACACAAGCCGAGGCGTGCGGCGATGACGGCCGTGCAAACGCGCCTCCGCCGCCCCATCGCCTTCCGTCGCCCTCCCGCCGTTTCCCGATCGGCCCGCAGCCGTCGGGCCACATCGCGCGCCGTCCTCCTCCTCTCGCCCGCCAACATTCACAGCCGTTTCTCAACAATTGCCCGCCGCAAACGGACGCAGCCTGCGCAACAGGCGCCGCCGCCCCTCGCCGCTTCCGACCCAACCCCTCGACCGAGGCAAACCGCAATCCGAATCTACAGACCAACCCAATCTGCCGTCAAGCACACACGACAGCCGACCTTACACGTTACGCGTTACACATTACGTTTACACGTCTACGTTAGGTTAGGTTAGGTGGACGTGGGTTAGGTTAAGGGGACTTGGGTTAGGTTAAGCGTCAAACTTAGGTTAAGCATTCAAACACGTCAGGCGTCAGAGGTTAGGTTAGGTTGGGTTAGGTTAGGTTAGGTTAGGTTAGGTTAGGTTAGGTTAGGTTAGGTTAGGTTAGGTTACACGTTAGGTTAAGGGGTCAGTGCTAGGTTAAGAAGCGTCAAACGTAGGTTAAAAAAGCGTTCAAACGTGAGGCGTGAGCCGGACAGCTTACCTTACGTAGACGTTAGGGGCTCACAGGCTGAGCTCACCTCGCCACACCACAGGTTAGGTTCGGTTCGGTTCGGTTCGGTTCGCTCGGCTCAGCGTAAAGCGCCGAGGTCAGGGTTACGTTCGTTCACCTTCGGGCGCCACACTTTCGGTTGAAAGGTCGCGACGGGACGACGTCGGCAGGCACGCCGCAAACGAACAAAAACGTACAGACGACGTCGGAAACCGCCGACAGACGGGGGAGCAGCACGACCACGACCAGACACCGAGCGCGAACGAGACACACGCGAACCACCCCCACCGGCCAAAGGGCACCACACAACAACCCAGAGCACCACGTGTCGACACCAGAGCAACCCGCCGCTCACGCGACATGGCTGGCACCGAAGGGCAACCGCCCGCAACTGCGCTTTCCGCGCCGGCCCGGATGCACGTCGTGCTACAACAACACCACTACCGTACACAGCCGCTGTTCACAACATCACTATCAATGGCGCGCCCGCGGCTCGCCGCCGTCGCAGTCGCAGCCCCAACGCCAGCACTTTTGCACCACCATTCACACGCACCGCAACACAGCTCGCCGACACAGCCGAACAAAACAAACACCACACAACAACAGCAACAGCAACAACGCCGCCGCCTCTACTTGTGCCGGCGACCCACCCCGCCGATGGCGCACCTTTCGCCAGCCGGCAATCGACACACACGCACCCACCCACCGGGGCCCAGTGCAAAAAAAAAAAAAAAAAAAACACACAAAAACAAAAAAACCAAACAACACAAACGACACGGGAAGCGCACACCGCCACTTCGCGCGCACGCCACCAACCAGTCGTCGTCTCAAAATAACAAACACAAACAAAATAAACTAACAACTAGGGCAACACAAAACAAAAACGCCTCGCACGAACCGCCCACAAAAAGGACAAGCACACGCACAGCCTCTGCTGACGACCACGACGCAGCGGCACGCTGCTCCTGTCCCGCGCCCCACGCCCCACTCGATTCACAACTCACGCGACACCGTCAACGACGGGCTCGCTTCCCGCAACCTACCACCTTTCCGCCACGACGCACAGCCCCAGCCCCACCCGACGACGCCCGTGGCAACGACTGCACTTTCACCACCGCCTCCCCCTTCCCCCCCAAAACACACACACACACACAGCCAGCCAAAAACGCACTCGCGACCCACACATGCACGTGCATCGGCACACGCCAACCAGTCAACGTCGACAACCACACGCAAGGCTCGAAACGAAACCGGCGTCCTTCCACGTTGCCATCAAGCTACGCGACACAAGACACAAGGAACCAACACAACAGCCGGCCCCACTAATTCCCACTCTCACGCCGCAAAAAGCACACCGAAACCGCCAAACGCACGCACATTCCCCTTCGCACTGACACCACCGACCGGCTCGCTACCACACACCTCTCGGCAGCCGTTTCACGCCAATTCGCCACACCGCCCACACAGTCGACAAGCGCCCGCCCTGTACGGCACACGCAACGACGCAGCGCAGCAAAGGGCGCCCGCAACACATACCTCTCCGCCGCCCGACGCGCCAACCGCCACACCACACCGCCAGCCACTCGCAAATTGTGCACTGCCACCAGCCACACGTCCAACACGCCGCGCCGCCTCCGGCCACCCGCCAGGGGGCGCTCACGTCCGCGACAACAGCGCGGCCCGCCGGGCCGGGCCGGGCCGAACCGAACCGAGCCGCCGCTGCTCTGCACTCGGCACGGCCACACCCTGCTGCAGACCGGGCTCGTCCCTCTGTACGCGTCTGCCTGCGCATCAACACAACACGACCTTTTTTTTTTTTTTTTTCTCTCTACCGCCATCCCTCCTTCTCGCGTTTTACTCGTTGTTGCAGCAGCGGCGCACACCTACACATCCACAGCCCCAGCCGAGCCGGCCTCACCTCAGGGCCCGCCGCCAGCGTCTCCTCCTCGGGCACAGGTGCGGTGCTGTGGCCGCCCATCCAACCGCATTGCTGGCCGTCCAGCCACCAGGCGTTCCCACTGCCGCGAGCCACGCCGCGCACCAACCCTGCTGCAGAAAACGAAGCATAGCCAGAGACCGACCGATACACAAAGCAAGCCGTCGCCTCGCCTCTTGTCCTTCCTGCCTTCCTTCCGCCCCCGCCCTTCTCACACCACCGCCTCTCCACTTTCGCCCCCCCCCCTCCTTTTTTTTTTTTTTTTTTGTTTTCTTCTTTCTTTCTTTCTTTCTTTCTTTCTTTGGCCCTCTCTCCTTCCCGCCATGGCGGTTACGGCACCGCCTGCAGCGGCAGATTTTTTGCGCCCACACGCCTACTCCTACCACCATTAACCTTGCCCTGCCCTGCCCATCAACGTCGCAGTCGAACCGACGCTTGCCAACACACTGCCCACGTTCCTTTCTCTTTTCGGCCTACGCCCATTACGCGCCGCCGCCACAGCACCTTCCCTTCCCACAACACACCGACGTCATCACACGCACCCAAAACAGGGGCCACGACCGTGTTCCTCGCCCACTCCCATCCCGCACGGTACGCACATTCCCAACTACTACCGCGCACCCTCCCTTTCCAATCTGTGTGTCTCTGTGTCTGTGTCCTGTCCGCGCGTGACGCCTCTCAACATCCGCCGTCCCCCGTCCCGTTTTCGCCCCCATGCCGTCGTCGCGCCGCCTCCTCCCCGTCCACCGCCGCCCCTGTCCGCCCCGCACCACACCATACACCGCTGCTTGTCCCGGCCGTTGCCACCAAAGGCGCCGACCGCAAACGCGCCACGCCGCAGCCCCCGTGCGTCTCGCGCTCGCTTGCATCTCCGTGCCGACGCTGCCTCTCTTCCCACTCGCACTCGACCTCGACAACACAGTCTTTGGCTCCGCCACTGCGTGTTCCGGTGGTACGCACGCTGCAACACGTATGTATTCATTACCAGAGCGATGGCGAGGCATGACAGCATCTCTGTCTGACCAGAGAGTTCTTTATCGCTGCTAGTCGGCGCTTGGACCGCGCCAGACGACAGTAGTGGCACGCACCGGGTCGCCAGGAACAGTTGTTATATATATTGTAGCGCGAGTCGGGAGAGGTAGTAGTCGGTCGACAGTAGTAGCGGGTGGACGGTTGTACTGAGCGGGCGTCGGCGGCGTGCTCTGCTCGTCTCGCGACTCTGGTCACGGTTCGGGACGATGTATAGTATATTGTGTTATAATCAAAAAGGTGGTGTGACGCTGCATTGCGCAAATCTGATAACGTATGTTCATTGTACTTCTTTTGTTCAACAACAAAAGCCCCACTATTACTTTTTTTCTAAAGTAACTTTTGTCTCTTAACGAAAAACATTCACTTTTTAAAGACTACTTCCTATGGCATTTCCCTCCAAGGAGTGCAATTAATTACCAGCCAGCACTCATTCATTGCACACAGCTGTGTAAGGGGTATCTACAATTGAGGAGCGGATATAAATGCAATTTTTTTGTTTTTTTTTTGTGTGTGTGTTGTAACCTCCCAGCAAAATTTAAAATAATGGACAATGTTATTTACGGATGCTAATGGACATTGCGCTAATTGTAACCTCGCCCACAATGAGAGGTATTGAAAATGGCAACAAAAATGTGAAATTCGCAATCTGACTCAAATATAAAGTCTTCACACAACATTTACAAAAGTCCGTTCAGTGACAAGAAACTTCAATTAAACCGAAATATCGGTCTTTGGCCCTGTGCAAAACAATCAGAATTAAAGTCTTACCTCCGAATAAATGGATGTCACATTTCTGCTCTGGTTGTTGCGCAGCGCTTGGAGGAACTGCATTGCAAATAATAATATTCTCTTTTTTTGTGATTTTAGTGACATTTTTCTTCAAAGACGTGGAATGAAATGTGAAGTGCAACGAACTCTTTAGTTCAATAAAAAATTAAATGTTTGAAAAATGCTTTTGAAATAAAGATTATTATTGGGGAACTTGTTGGAGAATAATTACAATTTTTCATTATCTAATGATTATATTAATTAACAGTATACCTTATTCACCATCTTGACCAGTGTTGCCGACCGCCTACATCACACAACCGCACTCGGCTGCTACTACTGACCGACCGCTCTGCATGACGACTATTAGCGTACTGCACGCGACGACTACTGACAGAGTACAGCCCTCAACTACACAGAGCTACGGACTCGCAACGACTACTGACAGACTGACTGACTGAGAACCGCTCGCAACACTCGCGCAGTCCAGCGCAAACTCTCTGGTCACAGATGCTACAATGTCTCGCCATCGCTACTATGTTACATACGTGTTTCAGTGTCTTTTTCATTGGGGTAACGATCTTTGGCTCTTTTTATTCTGAATACAGGGCCAAAGGTCAACGCTGCTGCCCTTATACAATTTATCAGGTTTCATTATGTCTGTTGCAATGTTACATACGGTTCACTCTTTCATTAATATTATCGTTGGGTTTGTTTTGTAGGGACGTTAACATTCTGGCACATTTTTATTATCATCGGACTCTCTGCTATTTGTGCAGGGAGGTTATACCTGGGTCCATTTCCATTTCCATTTACATTTTAATATTGATAGACTTTTTGTTTTCTTTTTTGTTTCTTGTTGTTTTTTTTTTTTTTTTGTTTTGTTTTTCCCGCTCTCACCACCACCGCCGCATCACGCCTTCCGTTTTCTTGGTTTCTTTTCTGTTCTTCAACATCACCGCGCCCCATTTCCACACCACAGCCATCAGCCTCCAAGACGGGCGGGCGCAGTGTGCCATTTCCGGCGCACAAGCACACCCGTACGGTACTCTCCTCGCCCCCACGCCACCAACAACACAGCGACCACGCGGCTTTCAGGCATGGCACGGCACGGCACGGCACCGGCGAAATGCGCCGCCCCCGCCCCTCCGCGCATCCGTCCGTCTCGCCACGTTCACTGACAGCCGCGTCTGCGGCTACACCACGACAACCACAACACAACACCGCTCCCCTCCCTGGCAACTCACATTGTTTTTCTCCTCCTCTTTTGCACAAACCACAACGCCGAGCACAGGCGCAAGCCACCCACACCGCGCCCCTCCCCGTCCCGTCTTTGGCCGCCGCTCCTCGTTTCCTCGTTTGCCCCCTCCCATCTCCCGAAATGCCATGCCAGCAGCGTTACGCATGCCCCTCCCCTGTCCACACAACACTACCGCCTAACGAACAGCCTTTTCCGGGCCACATGCAGGGCACGCCCACCTCCAAACACTGCCAATTCACGGACGCACACACACACTTTCCCGACACCTTTCTGTACGGAGGGTGCGTCATCTCGACCGTGACAGAGTGACGGCAACTATCGACGATCCATTTCCCCCCACTGGTAAAACATGTCCACTAACACCTACATACATCATTCAAGTACACAGACAATAGCATACACACAATGGGAGGGCACACGAACATGGACGGCACGGCACTGTCATACACTCTTCCTCAGAACCATATCAACAAACGTTACGTACATCCGGGAAAGCGAAAGCGAACGCGAAAGCGAAAGCAAAAGCAAAGGCAAAGCCCAATGCAGCCGTCAAAGGTAACGTTCACCACGGCAGACACTTGCAGCCGCGCCGCCGTTAAACGCATTTCAGTGCGGCTCCAATACGCCTCCGACACGGGAACGTTCCGTTGCTCTACGAATGCGTTTCCTCCCCTTTTTCCCTTCCTCTCTCTTTTGCCCCCCCTCCTTGCACTCTTGCCTCATTCCTCACGTTCTGCCCAGACATTCGACCGATCAAAGTCAACCTTTCGTTACCGTTCTCAGCGCGACGGTGTACAACAGTATGACGGGTGTGCCCAAGACTTCGGTTCAGTTGCGTGACGCCGGTCTATCGCGCCGATCGACAGTTACTCAGGGGGCGACGGATCGGACCACGTCACCGACACACAAAACACTTTCAAACAAACAAATACATACCGGATGGACACAGACAAACACGTGTACAGACATTCGCCAAACAAACGACCGCCGCCGCCGCCGTCGTCGTCTAGCGTGCATCTTGAATGACGACATCGGTGTGCGTGCGTCGTACGCAATCAGTCAGACACGGCTATCAAACATCAGAGTCGAATGGTACATCATCGTGCGTGTCGCCGTACACGTACAGTACAATACAACAACAAAACAATGCGTCTTAATGGCACGTTCATTTCAACGTCACTCACACACCTCCACGCTGCAGTTACGTCGCACCATTGTCAAACTCGGCGTACAGCAAAGGGAATAGTGGGCGGCAAAAAAAACCAAACAAAAACATTTCACATTTCACCCTCGCCATGTATGATGTGCAAAAAAACAAACCCGCAAACGGCCGTCGTTACGGTGACACAAAAGTCGCCGATCACACTGTCCCCCCTCGCAGACGGGTAACACACACACACACACACACACACACACCAACAACACCAATGGGTCAAAAACCACGCCAACGAGGCGTGCCACCATTCCACGCCACGGCGACCAACCTCGTGGCCGTACCCCGCGCAACACGCTTTGACGCGCCCCCCCACCCACAATCAAAATGCACACATACAACACAGCCGTCCACACAAACAACAACAACAATTCCGCCCTTCCCGCAAAAGGCAAGTTGGTGGCCCTGAAAAGGGCCGTTTTGCCGCTCTCGCAACGGAGGAGCCTTCTCCATCCTTCCTTCCATTCCAGAGCCACCTCCTTACTTGGAGCTCGTGTACTTGGTCACCGCCTTCGTGCCCTCGCTCACGGCGTGCTTGGCCAGCTCGCCAGGCAGCAACAGCCGCACAGCGGTCTGGATCTCGCGGGACGTGATGGTCGAGCGCTTGTTGTAGTGCGCCAGGCGAGAAGCCTCGGCCGCAATGCGCTCGAAAATGTCGTTCACGAAGCTGTTCATGATGCTCATCGCCTTCGACGAGATGCCCGTGTCAGGGTGCACCTGCTTCAGCACCTTGTAGATGTAGATGGCATAGCTCTCCTTCCTCTTGCGCTTCTTCTTCTTGTCGCCCTTCGAAATGTTCTTCTGCGCCTTGCCAGCCTTCTTGGCGGCCTTCCCGCTAGTCTTGGGCGGCATCTCGAACCAACGTACGGCAGCAGCAACACCAGTAGCAAGCGCTCCGCTCTAGTCAGCGTCTCCCCACACAGTGGCACCCGCCGCCAGCCGCCGCCGCACCTTTACCAGCTCGCCCTGTTGCGGCCGCCGACCAATGGGGCGCGCGCGCAACCGGCCGCCGCACCCGAGCCCATAAAGCACCCCCACCCCGGCTGCGCCGGCACGCACTCCGCTGCTCGACTCGCTGCCGCTCGCACCGGTCGTTTTCGTTTCCGTTTCGTGTGCACCGTCGCTAGCCCATCGCCATGTCCGGACGCGGAAAGGGAGGCAAAGTCAAGGGCAAGTCAAAGTCCCGCTCAAGCAGGGCTGGGCTCCAGTTCCCGGTCGGCAGAATCCACCGCCTCCTGCGCAAGGGAAACTACGCAGAGCGCGTCGGCGCCGGGGCGCCCGTCTACCTCGCCGCCGTCATGGAGTACCTCGCGGCTGAGGTGCTCGAGCTGGCCGGAAACGCGGCCCGCGACAACAAGAAGACGCGCATCATCCCGCGCCACCTGCAGCTTGCCATCCGCAACGACGAGGAGCTCAACAAGCTCCTGTCGGGCGTCACCATCGCACAGGGTGGTGTCCTGCCCAACATCCAGGCCGTCCTGCTGCCAAAGAAGACCGAGAAGAAGGCCTAAAGGAGGCCAGGCAATCGCAGCGCCGCGTGCTCCCCTGCACGCAACGCGCTTTGCCGGCTCGGCCCACAACAATCGGCCCTTTTCAGGGCCACCACACACACCTACGTCCAAAGCAAAATTTCAGTCGTCCTCGCCGCACCTTGTTTTGTTTTAACTTTGCACTGTCACAGCACAGCCGCCGCCGGCGCACGTCCGCCATCTTGTCGTCCACACAGCCCGTGTGGCCCAACACACACACACACACACACACACACACACACACACACACACACACATTTTGCACGGTCGCAGTCGCCTTCCAAACCGACAACGGCAGCAATAATGACCATTGTTAAAGGGAGGCGTGTCGACACACCGCCCTCCACTCCCGCGCGCAACGGCCGTCGACACGAACGAAACAGCTGATCCGGCCGCCTATGCCCACACGCCTTGCCTCGGAAACCCCAACGCCGCCGCAAACAAACACACAGAGACAAACCACGCAAGCAAATAATCACCGCCTCTCGCACAACAACACACAGCCCGCCATCTCCGTCGCGATCGATACAAAGACACACAATAACAAACACACAAACGAAGCAGCTCCACACACAGCCAGCCACATGACACGTTTCCTTTCCTTCTCCCCTCCCAGTCACATCACGTCGCTCAAACGGAAAGAAAGAAAGAAACAAACAAACAAACAACACAGCGCACACACGCAGCAACAACACAGACTCTTTCGCACTTTTCAACTTCCGAACAGTGTGGTGGCCCTGAAAAGGGCCGTTTTCTAGTCTCTCCCACCCACAAGCACGGCCGCGGGAAGGCCAGCGCCCGCTGCGACGCAGCCTAACCGCCGAAACCGTACAGGGTGCGCCCCTGCCTCTTCAGGGCGTACACCACGTCCATGGCCGTCACAGTCTTGCGCTTGGCGTGCTCAGTGTACGTCACCGCGTCGCGGATCACGTTCTCCAGGAACACCTTCAGCACCCCGCGGGTCTCCTCGTAGATCAGACCAGAGATGCGCTTCACGCCGCCCCTGCGAGCCAGGCGGCGGATGGCGGGCTTCGTGATGCCCTGGATGTTGTCGCGCAACACCTTGCGGTGCCGCTTGGCGCCACCCTTGCCGAGCCCCTTTCCTCCCTTGCCGCGGCCTGTCATCCTTCCTTCCTCGGGCAAAGCAAAACGTGCACAAACAGCAGCTGCAGCGGCTGGCGAGTCGGCTACGGTCTGCGCCCAGCGCGCCCGCCGCCCCCCTTTATAGACTCTGGCCCGCCCTCCCCCCACCACGCGCAACCGAGGGCATATAAGCGCAGCACGGAGGCGCGCGGGCCCGTTGTCAAGGCAGCACCGGACGCCGCGCCGCACCTAACCTCCACGCACGCCGCTCCGCTACCGCTACCGCTACCGCCATGGCCCGCACAAAGCAAACGGCCCGCAAGTCCACCGGCGGAAAGGCGCCGCGCAAACAGCTCGCCACCAAGGCGGCGAGGAAGAGCGCGCCCGCCACCGGAGGCGTCAAGAAGCCCCACCGCTACAGGCCGGGCACCGTCGCCCTGCGAGAAATCAGGCGCTACCAGAAGAGCACAGAGCTGCTCATCCGCAAGCTGCCATTCCAGCGCCTAGTGCGCGAGATCGCCCAGGACTTCAAGACCGACCTGCGCTTCCAGAGCTCCGCAGTCATGGCCCTGCAGGAGGCCAGCGAGGCCTACCTCGTCGGCCTCTTCGAAGACACCAACCTGTGCGCAATCCACGCCAAGCGCGTCACCATCATGCCCAAGGACATCCAGCTCGCGCGCCGCATCCGCGGCGAGCGCGCCTAAACCGCGCCGCGGCACCGCACCGCACAAACAAAAACGGCCCTTTTCAGGGCCACTAACATCTCTCCGTCGCGAGCAAACTTTGTCGGTCGCCTGCCTCTCGCCCCGCAACCCAAAAACAAAAACCACCACTTCCCGTCCGTCCGCCACACCCGCTCACTCTGCCTGCCTGCTAGCAGCGCGCAACAATCACACATCATCCCTCCCCGGCGCTCAAAGCGCACAATACCCAACGGCCGACGTCACACCGCACGGGTGGCTGGCCGGCCGCCGCTTTCGTTTCGAAAACAAAACAACCCGCACTCCACTCCGACGGCCAACGGCCAGGCAGGCGCGCTCGCTCGCTCTACACGCCACCGAAATCCCCGCCGACTCCTTCCGCATCTCAACGTGCCCCCCGTTGCAAAACATAACACACACACACACACACACACACACACACACACACACACACACACACAAAGGAACAAAACAAAACAAAGACCAGACACGACTCGACAAGACAGACATCCGAGAAGAACGAACGCAGGCAAGCCAACCAACGTATTCAAACAAAACAACGTGACAGAAAACCAACCGTCGGCCGCCGCCACAAACACGGCGACAATCAACCACGACAACAACAACAACAACAACAACAACAACAACACCGCTTACCGCTACCGCCGCCCACACCCGCCACCGACCCCCGCAATCCAACCACCACGGCACGCAAACAGCATCCCCACGGGCATACAGAAACGCCAGACAGACACCCACACCAAACGCAACACGACAATCAAAACCTTCCCCGACGTGCTTTGATGGCCCTGAGAAGGGCCGTTTTGGGCCGCGCGTCTCTTGCGCGCCACTAGACGACGACGGGGGGTGGGGACGACGGAGTCAAGCGCCAAACCCTTCCTTTCCCATCTCTTTCTCCTCTACTCTACTTCTTCTTCTTGGGCGAAGCCTTCGCCTTAGACGGCGTCGTCGCCTTCTTCGGGCGCGGCGCCTTCGGCTTCTTCGTCGGAACCTTGGCGGCCTTCTTCGCCTTCGACGGCGACTTGGCCTTGGCCGGCTTGGCCGCAGCCGCCTTCTTCGCACCCGCGGGAGCGGCCGACGCCGCAGACGCCTTCTTGGCGGCGCCCGCCTTCCGACCGGTCGCCGCCTTCACGCCACCAGCCTT
Source organism: Schistocerca americana (assembly GCF_021461395.2). Lineage (NCBI taxonomy): Eukaryota > Metazoa > Arthropoda > Insecta > Orthoptera > Acrididae > Schistocerca > Schistocerca americana. Next base: position 73,457,671 of record NC_060126.1, on the reverse strand, counting down.
CTTTGCGCCGGCCGCACTGGCGCCCTTCTTCTCCTTGCTGGCCGGAGCGGCGCGCTTCTTCTTGGCACCGCCGGCACGAGCCTTGCCGCCCTCGGCCGCCCCCCCGCCGCCGGCGCCGGCAAGCTTGAACGAGCCGGACGCGCCCTTCCCCTTCGTCTGCACCAGCTCGCCCGCCACGACGGCCGACTTGAGGTACTTCTTGATAAACGGCGCCAGCTTCTCCGCGTCCAGCTTGTAGTGCGCGGCTATGTACTTCTTGATCGCCTGCAGCGACGACCCGCCGCGCTCCTTCAGACTCTTGATGGCGGCCGTCACCATCTCAGAGGTGCGCGGGTGCGCAGGCTTGGCGCGCGGCTTCTTCGCAGACGACGCAGACTTGGCCTTCTTCGTAGTGCCGGTGGCGGCGGGTGCCGCAGCAGTCTCGTTCGTAGCCGCCTGATCTGCCATTTCGACGACGCGCGTAACACACAGCGAGAGCGAGCGGGACGGCAGGCACGCAAGCACAGCACAGCAGCAGAGCAGAGAATCACAAGGCCCAGCCAGTGTCGCGGGCGGGCGCGGACGGCCGAGAGAGCGGCCGCCACTCTGCGCGCCGCCGCGCCGCGCCTCCCGCGCTTGCTACCAGTGCCGACTGAGATGTCGCATAGTACGGACGGGGAGTTAGCGCGCGCGCGAGAAGCGAGCGACCACGTGCCGGCCGGCCGCGGTCCGATGGGGCTTGCCCCGTCGGCCGCCCCGCCATCAGCCGGCACACCTATGACGACTGGACCCGCGGTGGGGGGAAGTAATAGTACCCTTGCCGCGGAGCTGCCCCTGGATGACGAAATGGATTATTCTACGGACTCCGGCGATGCCTCCGTCGCCGATTCCGCTGAGCAGACATCGCAGCGCAGAAGAACTTGCCGCGATCGCGCTTCTGAACGGCGTCAACATCGACGTGAAGCAACCGCCGACGGCTTCCTGCAGCCGCCGCTAAAGAAACAAGCACGGCCCCAGCGCGTCGTTGCGAGAGAACTTGACGTGTCAAACCGCTATCAACCTCTCCAGGGGGAGGGAGCGACGCTTAATGAAGCCGCGTCGTCACTAGCGGAACAGCAGCAGCGCCGAGCAGCGGCACAACAACGAGCGGGAGAAGAGGCCCCGCCCCCCATGGACGATGAACAGCCGTCATCGCAGGACCGCTCACAGGCTCCGACATCGGCCCCGCATAGGAGGGTGCCACCTATTGTCCTCCGCTTCAAGGAATCTTACAAGAAGCTGCATACATGGCTGAAGACGCATTGCAAGCAGCCGTTCACGGTAAAGCAGGCAGGCGACGACACACTGAAGCTACAATTGTCGTCAACAGAAGACTACACCCTCACGGTTGACGAACTCGGGCGATCAGGCATCGCTATGTATACTTTCCCGGCGGTTCGCCCTCCGATCATCAAGACGCTTGTCAAGGGCATTCCGATGTCCTTGTCGCATGAAGACGTCAAGGAAGAGCTGCGCGACCTCGGTTTCGCCGCCTCCCTCGTCGAACATCATCGAATGCCGGGTACGAACCAGCACACAGGACATCGTATCATCATCTTACCTGATATCCCAGCGCATCGAGATATTTTCCAGCTTGACCGGTTTTATGACTTGTCCATCACCGTAGAAAGATTACGGAAGACGCGTGGCCCTGTACAGTGTTTCAGGTGCCAAGGATTTCGTCATGTCGCACGCTTGTGTACCATGGACTGGGTCTGCGTAAAATGCGGCGGCCCACATGATAGTCGAACGTGCACCAAGGCCAAGGAACAACCACCTACATGTGGTCTTTGCGGCGGACCTCATCCCGCCAACTTTCGCTCCTGCCCCAAACACAAGGAGGCGAGTCGACGGCAACGTGGCCTGCCTCCTGTCCCATCGAAGAGGACCACTGCTACGGGACGACGCCGCCAACAGCCACCGCCGCCGCCGCCGCCTGTACAGCCCAGCCGCGCTCAAGCTTGGCCCACACTAATGGACCGCCGTGCGGCCAAGATACGTGACGATCTCACAGTTGCAGACGCTCTCAAGCGGTCGCTACAGCAAGATGTCACTCCAGCAGCACCTGCCCGTCCGGCAGCGCCACAACGCCGGTGTGATCCGGCACCTCCAGCGGTTTCACCGCCTCTCCAGCCAGACCTGCAAGGAGTCTTCGCAATCCTCACACAAATTACTGCCTCTCTTGCTGAAGTCTCCAAAGCCATGTTGCAACTTCCAACCACCGTCGCCGCCGCTGTTGAGGCGACCATCAGCCGCGCCTTCCAGGCCCAAAGAGATGCTGCACCTACTCGACATGAATAGAGCACTTCACCTCGAAGACTTACGTATTGTGGCATACAACGCCAACAATCTTACGCATGATGTGCCGGAATTACACCAATTTCTTGTGGACAACAACGTGGACATCTGTATGCTTTCCGAGACGTTCCTCAAGCCAGGAATTCGCAGTAATATTGCTAATTATTGCTGCTACCGCACTGACCGACTGACGCATGGAGGCGGCACAGCAATATACATACGACGAACCATCCGACATCATGAAATTCAGCCACCTGCTACAAGGACTTTCGAAACGACTGCAGTGGTAGTGGAAACCAGAACCGGACCAGTGACGTTTCTAGCAGCCTACCGCAGCCCACGCCGACTCCTGGACCTCGACGACGCCCGACTCCTGCTACGAACACCCGGCAAACTATTCATCGCGGGCGATCTGAATTGTAAACATGCCGCCTGGAACTCTCAGGTCACCAATATGAGTGGACGTCTTCTTCTCCAGGCTGTGGAAGAAGCGCAGGCCTACGTTTGCGGCCCCGACGAGCCAACATGTTATCCCTCTCGCGGCAGACCTGATGTTATTGACGTGGCCATAACCAAGGGCATCCCGCAATTTATGAATGCGGAAACCCTAAATGCTCTTAATTCCGACCACCTGCCTGTACTGTTTGACTTGCACGTCGCTCCGGACCAATATGCCGGCCGTCTCAATTTGAAACACACAAACTGGGAACATTTTCGAGAGTGTGTTACATTCTCCGTTGACGTCATCAATGCAGATGAAGAGGTCTCTGAGGAGTCCGTAGGGACGCTCACCACCGCTATTACCGATGCCTTGGAGCTGGCTACACCACCACCCAAGCCTCCGCGACTCTCGCCGCCTGGACTACCACAGCACATCTTAGACAGCATCAGGACACGGAACAGGCTCTGCAGGGAGTGGCGCCTAACACGAAATGTCGACCTTAAGAAGCGGATTAATCAGCTACGCCGCGATATTAAGGCTGCAATCATCGCTCACAAGAACCAACAGTGGGCCGCCAAACTTCGATCATTCACGCCCGACCCCGCTAACTGGCAGGCCATCCGTTTCTTCACTAACCGTCGGACGCGCATCCCGCCGCTCGAGACTCCCGATCGAACTGCCTATCGTCCCACAGACAAGGCAAACCTGCTGGCTGATTCATTTGAAGTCAACTTTCGTCCGCTGAATGAGGGAGTGGACCCCCAGCGTGTCAATAACATCGATCAAGAGGCAGAAGCGCTGCTGCAAGAAGATGCAGACGACGACGGCGACGACCCCATTCCACCTGTTACCCCCGCAGAAGTGCAACATGCGATTCGAGCACTCCCATCGAACAAGGCTCCAGGATCTGACGACATAACTGGGCGGGTCCTAAAACAGTTGCCATGGACTGCAATAGTGCGGCTAGCCACTATTTTCAACTGGATACTCACCACTGCGACCTACCCAGCGGCGTGGAAGCACTCTGTTGTGGTACCTGTACCGAAACCCGGCAAAAACCGACGCCTTCCGACGAGTTATCGCCCGATTAGCCTGCTGCCACACGTCAGTAAATTGTTTGAGCGGCTTCTTCTACAACGACTTCAACACATCATCTCTCTCCGCAACATCTTACCCAATGAGCAGTTTGGATTTCGGAAAGGACATTCTACCAGTCACCAAATCATCCGAGTCGTCAACGACATCACAACCGCATTCAACAGGAAGGAGTTTTGTGGAGCAGTTCTCCTGGACATCACGAAAGCATTTGACAGCGTGTGGCATCAGGGGCTCATCTGGAAACTTAACTCGTTTGGCCTTCCACGAGCCTACGTCAAGCTGGTTGCCTCATACCTTCAACATCGCACTTTTGCAGTTCGAGTGGACGACGCACTCTCATCGGAACGGCCGATCTACGCGGGAGTGCCCCAAGGATCGGTACTTGGACCGGTGCTCTACACCCTGTATACGTCCGATCTCCCCACACCGCCGAGGGTCGAGAAAGCTATCTACGCGGATGATACGATGCTGTTCACACGAAGCCGTTGGCGCGACGTGATGAGGCCACGTCTTCAGAGTGCCTGCAACTTGTTGGAAGAATGGGCAACGAAATGGCGCATCCGATTCAATCCAGCCAAGACGCAAACGATCGTCTTCACGAAGCGAAGAACCATGCCAACACGACGACTACGACTGTACAATACGGAACTGGAGTGGCAAGACACAGTGCGCTACCTCGGGGTGATCCTCGATAAGAAACTAACATGGAAACCGCATGTGGACGACATCCGGAATAAAGTATCACAGCGCATGGGAGCGCTGTATCCTATAATCAACGAGGGCTCAGATCTTTCTGTCGAAAATGGCCTATTAATTTATCGCATGTACATTCGCCCCCTCATCGACTACGCGTGCGAAGTTTGGGGTAATGCTGCGAGGACTCATCTACAGAGACTCCAATCCCTTCAGAATAAGATACTTCGGCGGGTATTCCACGTACACCCGCAATTTCCGCACAAATACCTGCACGAAGCAGCTGAAGAACCAGAAGTGCTCCAGCGTCACCAAGAGATAGCGAGACGTTTCTACGAGAAAGCAATGATGTCCACTAACCCCCTCATCAGAGGCTTGGGGGAAGAACCTGATCCACACGACAGATACAGACGGCCGATCGCACTGCTCGCGAGATAATGCAGCAGTGCCCTTCAAAGTAAATTAGCTCCCTACCACATCATGCACGCACCCCGTGTCCGCACACACACAAGCCACACTGCAAATAAAGATGAACAAATTTAACACAACCCTCTCAAGATGTAGGAAATGCCGAAAGGTAAAACCTACGCCAGAAAGTTAGCAGATAACCTCAAGAAGCGGACGGAGCGGAACGGAGCGCTTGCTACCGCCCAACGTCCGACAGCCTGTGCGGAGCAGCCCCAAACCTGCGCCACAACCGCCCGCGCCTTTCAAACCACCGAGGATGGGGCTACACACAGCCACACCACAGTCGCCAACCAGTCGCCACGGCAGCGCCGCAAACCACGGCCAAACTGCAGCTACCGCGCGCTACAGCCTGGGTCGGCCCGCCGAGAATCGCCGCCCCCGCCCAAATGCCGCCCCCACAGCCCCAGCCGACGACCCGCCACAATGGCCAAACCTTCGGCAAAACTCCCACACCGTCGCCGCGGCAGCCCGGCCAGCGCGGCCGGCGCCACAGCCACACAAGCCGAGGCGTGCGGCGATGACGGCCGTGCAAACGCGCCTCCGCCGCCCCATCGCCTTCCGTCGCCCTCCCGCCGTTTCCCGATCGGCCCGCAGCCGTCGGGCCACATCGCGCGCCGTCCTCCTCCTCTCGCCCGCCAACATTCACAGCCGTTTCTCAACAATTGCCCGCCGCAAACGGACGCCGCCTGCGCAACAGGCGCCGCCGCCCCTCGCCGCTTCCGACCCAACCCCTCGACCGAGGCAAACCGCAATCCGAATCTACAGACCAACCCAATCTGCCGTCAAGCACACACGACAGCCGACCTTACACGTTACGCGTTACACATTACGTTTACACGTCTACGTTAGGTTAGGTTAGGTGGACGTGGGTTAGGTTAAGGGGACTTGGGTTAGGTTAAGCGTCAAACTTAGGTTAAGCATTCAAACACGTCAGGCGTCAGAGGTTAGGTTAGGTTGGGTTAGGTTAGGTTAGGTTAGGTTAGGTTAGGTTAGGTTAGGTTAGGTTAGGTTAGGTTACACGTTAGGTTAAGGGGTCAGTGCTAGGTTAAGAAGCGTCAAACGTAGGTTAAAAAAGCGTTCAAACGTGAGGCGTGAGCCGGACAGCTTACCTTACGTAGACGTTAGGGGCTCACAGGCTGAGCTCACCTCGCCACACCACAGGTTAGGTTCGGTTCGGTTCGGTTCGGTTCGCTCGGCTCAGCGTAAAGCGCTGAGGTCAGGGTTACGTTCGTTCACCTTCGGGCGCCACACTTTCGGTTGAAAGGTCGCGACGGGACGACGTCGGCAGGCACGCCGCAAACGAACAAAAACGTACAGACGACGTCGGAAACCGCCGACAGACGGGGGAGCAGCACGACCACGACCAGACACCGAGCGCGAACGAGACACACGCGAACCACCCCCACCGGCCAAAGGGCACCACACAACAACCCAGAGCACCACGTGTCGACACCAGAGCAACCCGCCGCTCACGCGACATGGCTGGCACCGAAGGGCAACCGCCCGCAACTGCGCTTTCCGCGCCGGCCCGGATGCACGTCGTGCTACAACAACACCACTACCGTACACAGCCGCTGTTCACAACATCACTATCAATGGCGCGCCCGCGGCTCGCCGCCGTCGCAGTCGCAGCCCCAACGCCAGCACTTTTGCACCACCATTCACACGCACCGCAACACAGCTCGCCGACACAGCCGAACAAAACAAACACCACACAACAACAGCAACAGCAACAACGCCGCCGCCTCTACTTGTGCCGGCGACCCACCCCGCCGATGGCGCACCTTTCGCCAGCCGGCAATCGACACACACGCACCCACCCACCGGGGCCCAGTGCAAAAAAAAAAAAAAAAAAAACACACAAAAACAAAAAAACCAAACAACACAAACGACACGGGAAGCGCACACCGCCACTTCGCGCGCACGCCACCAACCAGTCGTCGTCTCAAAATAACAAACACAAACAAAATAAACTAACAACTAGGGCAACACAAAACAAAAACGCCTCGCACGAACCGCCCACAAAAAGGACAAGCACACGCACAGCCTCTGCTGACGACCACGACGCAGCGGCACGCTGCTCCTGTCCCGCGCCCCGCGCCCCACTCGATTCACAACTCACGCGACACCGTCAACGACGGGCTCGCTTCCCGCAACCTACCACCTTTCCGCCACGACGCACAGCCCCAGCCCCACCCGACGACGCCCGTGGCAACGACTGCACTTTCACCACCGCCTCCCCCTTCCCCCCCAAAACACACACACACACACAGCCAGCCAAAAACGCACTCGCGACCCACACATGCACGTGCATCGGCACACGCCAACCAGTCAACGTCGACAACCACACGCAAGGCTCGAAACGAAACCGGCGTCCTTCCACGTTGCCATCAAGCTACGCGACACAAGACACAAGGAACCAACACAACAGCCGGCCCCACTAATTCCCACTCTCACGCCGCAAAAAGCACACCGAAACCGCCAAACGCACGCACATTCCCCTTCGCACTGACACCACCGACCGGCTCGCTACCACACACCTCTCGGCAGCCGTTTCACGCCAATTCGCCACACCGCCCACACAGTCGACAAGCGCCCGCCCTGTACGGCACACGCAACGACGCAGCGCAGCAAAGGGCGCCCGCAACACATACCTCTCCGCCGCCCGACGCGCCAACCGCCACACCACACCGCCAGCCACTCGCAAATTGTGCACTGCCACCAGCCACACGTCCAACACGCCGCGCCGCCTCCGGCCACCCGCCAGGGGGCGCTCACGTCCGCGACAACAGCGCGGCCCGCCGGGCCGGGCCGGGCCGAACCGAACCGAGCCGCCGCTGCTCTGCACTCGGCACGGCCACACCCTGCTGCAGACCGGGCTCGTCCCTCTGTACGCGTCTGCCTGCGCATCAACACAACACGACCTTTTTTTTTTTTTTTTTTCTCTCTACCGCCATCCCTCCTTCTCGCGTTTTACTCGTTGTTGCAGCAGCGGCGCACACCTACACATCCACAGCCCCAGCCGAGCCGGCCTCACCTCAGGGCCCGCCGCCAGCGTCTCCTCCTCGGGCACAGGTGCGGTGCTGTGGCCGCCCATCCAACCGCATTGCTGGCCGTCCAGCCACCAGGCGTTCCCACTGCCGCGAGCCACGCCGCGCACCGACCCTGCTGCAGAAAACGAAGCATAGCCAGAGACCGACCGATACACAAAGCAAGCCGTCGCCTCGCCTCTTGTCCTTCCTGCCTTCCTTCCGCCCCCGCCCTTCTCACACCACCGCCTCTCCACTTTCGCCCCCCCCCCCTCCTTTTTTTTTTTTTTTTTTTTTGTTTTCTTCTTTCTTTCTTTGGCCCTCTCTCCTTCCCGCCATGGCGGTTACGGCACCGCCTGCAGCGGCAGATTTTTTGCGCCCACACGCCTACTCCTACCACCATTAACCTTGCCCTGCCCTGCCCATCAACGTCGCAGTCGAACCGACGCTTGCCAACACACTGCCCACGTTCCTTTCTCTTTTCGGCCTACGCCCATTACGCGCCGCCGCCACAGCACCTTCCCTTCCCACAACACACCGACGTCATCACACGCACCCAAAACAGGGGCCACGACCGTGTTCCTCGCCCACTCCCATCCCGCACGGTACGCACATTCCCAACTACTACCGCGCACCCTCCCTTTCCAATCTGTGTGTCTCTGTGTCTGTGTCCTGTCCGCGCGTGACGCCTCTCAACATCCGCCGTCCCCCGTCCCGTTTTCGCCCCCATGCCGTCGTCGCGCCGCCTCCTCCCCGTCCACCGCCGCCCCTGTCCGCCCCGCACCACACCATACACCGCTGCTTGTCCCGGCCGTTGCCACCAAAGGCGCCGACCGCAAACGCGCCACGCCGCAGCCCCCGTGCGTCTCGCGCTCGCTTGCATCTCCGTGCCGACGCTGCCTCTCTTCCCACTCGCACTCGACCTCGACAACACAGTCTTTGGCTCCGCCACTGCGTGTTCCGGTGGTACGCACGCTGCAACACGTATGTATTCATTACCAGAGCGATGGCGAGGCATGACAGCATCTCTGTCTGACCAGAGAGTTCTTTATCGCTGCTAGTCGGCGCTTGGACCGCGCCAGACGACAGTAGTGGCACGCACCGGGTCGCCAGGAACAGTTGTTATATATATTGTAGCGCGAGTCGGGAGAGGTAGTAGTCGGTCGACAGTAGTAGCGGGTGGACGGTTGTACTGAGCGGGCGTCGGCGGCGTGCTCTGCTCGTCTCGCGACTCTGGTCACGGTTCGGGACGATGTATAGTATATTGTGTTATAATCAAAAAGGTGGTGTGACGCTGCATTGCGCAAATCTGATAACGTATGTTCATTGTACTTCTTTTGTTCAACAACAAAAGCCCCACTATTACTTTTTTTCTAAAGTAACTTTTGTCTCTTAACGAAAAACATTCACTTTTTAAAGACTACTTCCTATGGCATTTCCCTCCAAGGAGTGCAATTAATTACCAGCCAGCACTCATTCATTGCACACAGCTGTGTAAGGGGTATCTACAATTGAGGAGCGGATATAAATGCAATTTTTTTGTTTTTTTTTTGTGTGTGTGTTGTAACCTCCCAGCAAAATTTAAAATAATGGACAATGTTATTTACGGATGCTAATGGACATTGCGCTAATTGTAACCTCGCCCACAATGAGAGGTATTGAAAATGGCAACAAAAATGTGAAATTCGCAATCTGACTCAAATATAAAGTCTTCACACAACATTTACAAAAGTCCGTTCAGTGACAAGAAACTTCAATTAAACCGAAATATCGGTCTTTGGCCCTGTGCAAAACAATCAGAATTAAAGTCTTACCTCCGAATAAATGGATGTCACATTTCTGCTCTGGTTGTTGCGCAGCGCTTGGAGGAACTGCATTGCAAATAATAATATTCTCTTTTTTTGTGATTTTAGTGACATTTTTCTTCAAAGACGTGGAATGAAATGTGAAGTGCAACGAACTCTTTAGTTCAATAAAAAATTAAATGTTTGAAAAATGCTTTTGAAATAAAGATTATTATTGGGGAACTTGTTGGAGAATAATTACAATTTTTCATTATCTAATGATTATATTAATTAACAGTATACCTTATTCACCATCTTGACCAGTGTTGTCGACCGCCTACATCACACAACCGCACTCGGCTGCTACTACTGACCGACCGCTCTGCATGACGACTATTAGCGTACTGCACGCGACGACTACTGACAGAGTACAGCCCTCAACTACACAGAGCTACGGACTCGCAACGACTACTGACAGACTGACTGACTGAGAACCGCTCGCAACACTCGCGCAGTCCAGCGCAAACTCTCTGGTCACAGATGCTACAATGTCTCGCCATCGCTACTATGTTACATACGTGTTTCAGTGTCTTTTTCATTGGGGTAACGATCTTTGGCTCTTTTTATTCTGAATACAGGGCCAAAGGTCAACGCTGCTGCCCTTATACAATTTATCAGGTTTCATTATGTCTGTTGCAATGTTACATACGGTTCACTCTTTCATTAATATTATCGTTGGGTTTGTTTTGTAGGGACGTTAACATTCTGGCACATTTTTATTATCATCGGACTCTCTGCTATTTGTGCAGGGAGGTTATACCTGGGTCCATTTCCATTTCCATTTACATTTTAATATTGATAGACTTTTTGTTTTCTTTTTTGTTTCTTGTTGTTTTTTTTTTTTTTTTGTTTTGTTTTTCCCGCTCTCACCACCACCGCCGCATCACGCCTTCCGTTTTCTTGGTTTCTTTTCTGTTCTTCAACATCACCGCGCCCCATTTCCACACCACAGCCATCAGCCTCCAAGACGGGCGGGCGCAGTGTGCCATTTCCGGCGCACAAGCACACCCGTACGGTACTCTCCTCGCCCCCACGCCACCAACAACACAGCGACCACGCGGCTTTCAGGCATGGCACGGCACGGCACGGCACCGGCGAAATGCGCCGCCCCCGCCCCTCCGCGCATCCGTCCGTCTCGCCACGTTCACTGACAGCCGCGTCTGCGGCTACACCACGACAACCACAACACAACACCGCTCCCCTCCCTGGCAACTCACATTGTTTTTCTCCTCCTCTTTTGCACAAACCACAACGCCGAGCACAGGCGCAAGCCACCCACACCGCGCCCCTCCCCGTCCCGTCTTTGGCCGCCGCTCCTCGTTTCCTCGTTTGCCCCCTCCCATCTCCCGAAATGCCATGCCAGCAGCGTTACGCATGCCCCTCCCCTGTCCACACAACACTACCGCCTAACGAACAGCCTTTTCCGGGCCACATGCAGGGCACGCCCACCTCCAAACACTGCCAATTCACGGACGCACACACACACTTTCCCGACACCTTTCTGTACGGAGGGTGCGTCATCTCGACCGTGACAGAGTGACGGCAACTATCGACGATCCATTTCCCCCCACTGGTAAAACATGTCCACTAACACCTACATACATCATTCAAGTACACAGACAATAGCATACACACAATGGGAGGGCACACGAACATGGACGGCACGGCACTGTCATACACTCTTCCTCAGAACCATATCAACAAACGTTACGTACATCCGGGAAAGCGAAAGCGAACGCGAAAGCGAAAGCAAAAGCAAAGGCAAAGCCCAATGCAGCCGTCAAAGGTAACGTTCACCACGGCAGACACTTGCAGCCGCGCCGCCGTTAAACGCATTTCAGTGCGGCTCCAATACGCCTCCGACACGGGAACGTTCCGTTGCTCTACGAATGCGTTTCCTCCCCTTTTTCCCTTCCTCTCTCTTTTGCCCCCCCTCCTTGCACTCTTGCCTCATTCCTCACGTTCTGCCCAGACATTCGACCGATCAAAGTCAACCTTTCGTTACCGTTCTCAGCGCGACGGTGTACAACAGTATGACGGGTGTGCCCAAGACTTCGGTTCAGTTGCGTGACGCCGGTCTATCGCGCCGATCGACAGTTACTCAGGGGGCGACGGATCGGACCACGTCACCGACACACAAAACACTTTCAAACAAACAAATACATACCGGATGGACACAGACAAACACGTGTACAGACATTCGCCAAACAAACGACCGCCGCCGCCGCCGTCGTCGTCTAGCGTGCATCTTGAATGACGACATCGGTGTGCGTGCGTCGTACGCAATCAGTCAGACACGGCTATCAAACATCAGAGTCGAATGGTACATCATCGTGCGTGTCGCCGTACACGTACAGTACAATACAACAACAAAACAATGCGTCTTAATGGCACGTTCATTTCAACGTCACTCACACACCTCCACGCTGCAGTTACGTCGCACCATTGTCAAACTCGGCGTACAGCAAAGGGAATAGTGGGCGGCAAAAAAAACCAAACAAAAACATTTCACATTTCACCCTCGCCATGTATGATGTGCAAAAAAACAAACCCGCAAACGGCCGTCGTTACGGTGACACAAAAGTCGCCGATCACACTGTCCCCCCTCGCAGACGGGTAACACACACACACACACACACACACACACCAACAACACCAATGGGTCAAAAACCACGCCAACGAGGCGTGCCACCATTCCACGCCACGGCGACCAACCTCGTGGCCGTACCCCGCGCAACACGCTTTGACGCGCCCCCCCACCCACAATCAAAATGCACACATACAACACAGCCGTCCACACAAACAACAACAACAATTCCGCCCTTCCCGCAAAAGGCAAGTTGGTGGCCCTGAAAAGGGCCGTTTTGCCGCTCTCGCAACGGAGGAGCCTTCTCCATCCTTCCTTCCATTCCAGAGCCACCTCCTTACTTGGAGCTCGTGTACTTGGTCACCGCCTTCGTGCCCTCGCTCACGGCGTGCTTGGCCAGCTCGCCAGGCAGCAACAGCCGCACAGCGGTCTGGATCTCGCGGGACGTGATGGTCGAGCGCTTGTTGTAGTGCGCCAGGCGAGAAGCCTCGGCCGCAATGCGCTCGAAAATGTCGTTCACGAAGCTGTTCATGATGCTCATCGCCTTCGACGAGATGCCCGTGTCAGGGTGCACCTGCTTCAGCACCTTGTAGATGTAGATGGCATAGCTCTCCTTCCTCTTGCGCTTCTTCTTCTTGTCGCCCTTCGAAATGTTCTTCTGCGCCTTGCCAGCCTTCTTGGCGGCCTTCCCGCTAGTCTTGGGCGGCATCTCGAACCAACGTACGGCAGCAGCAACACCAGTAGCAAGCGCTCCGCTCTAGTCAGCGTCTCCCCACACAGTGGCACCCGCCGCCAGCCGCCGCCGCACCTTTACCAGCTCGCCCTGTTGCGGCCGCCGACCAATGGGGCGCGCGCGCAACCGGCCGCCGCACCCGAGCCCATAAAGCACCCCCACCCCGGCTGCGCCGGCACGCACTCCGCTGCTCGACTCGCTGCCGCTCGCACCGGTCGTTTTCGTTTCCGTTTCGTGTGCACCGTCGCTAGCCCATCACCATGTCCGGACGCGGAAAGGGAGGCAAAGTCAAGGGCAAGTCAAAGTCCCGCTCAAGCAGGGCTGGGCTCCAGTTCCCGGTCGGCAGAATCCACCGCCTCCTGCGCAAGGGAAACTACGCAGAGCGCGTCGGCGCCGGGGCGCCCGTCTACCTCGCCGCCGTCATGGAGTACCTCGCGGCTGAGGTGCTCGAGCTGGCCGGAAACGCGGCCCGCGACAACAAGAAGACGCGCATCATCCCGCGCCACCTGCAGCTTGCCATCCGCAACGACGAGGAGCTCAACAAGCTCCTGTCGGGCGTCACCATCGCACAGGGTGGTGTCCTGCCCAACATCCAGGCCGTCCTGCTGCCAAAGAAGACCGAGAAGAAGGCCTAAAGGAGGCCAGGCAATCGCAGCGCCGCGTGCTCCCCTGCACGCAACGCGCTTTGCCGGCTCGGCCCACAACAATCGGCCCTTTTCAGGGCCACCACACACACCTACGTCCAAAGCAAAATTTCAGTCGTCCTCGCCGCACCTTGTTTTGTTTTAACTTTGCACTGTCACAGCACAGCCGCCGCCGGCGCACGTCCGCCATCTTGTCGTCCACACAGCCCGTGTGGCCCAACACACACACACACACACACACACACACACACACACACACACATTTTGCACGGTCGCAGTCGCCTTCCAAACCGACAACGGCAGCAATAATGACCATTGTTAAAGGGAGGCGTGTCGACACACCGCCCTCCACTCCCGCGCGCAACGGCCGTCGACACGAACGAAACAGCTGATCCGGCCGCCTATGCCCACACGCCTTGCCTCGGAAACCCCAACGCCGCCGCAAACAAACACACAGAGACAAACCACGCAAGCAAATAATCACCGCCTCTCGCACAACAACACACAGCCCGCCATCTCCGTCGCGATCGATACAAAGACACACAATAACAAACACACAAACGAAGCAGCTCCACACACAGCCAGCCACATGACACGTTTCCTTTCCTTCTCCCCTCCCAGTCACATCACGTCGCTCAAACGGAAAGAAAGAAAGAAACAAACAAACAAACAACACAGCGCACACACGCAGCAACAACACAGACTCTTTCGCACTTTTCAACTTCCGAACAGTGTGGTGGCCCTGAAAAGGGCCGTTTTCTAGTCTCTCCCACCCACAAGCACGGCCGCGGGAAGGCCAGCGCCCGCTGCGACGCAGCCTAACCGCCGAAACCGTACAGGGTGCGCCCCTGCCTCTTCAGGGCGTACACCACGTCCATGGCCGTCACAGTCTTGCGCTTGGCGTGCTCAGTGTACGTCACCGCGTCGCGGATCACGTTCTCCAGGAACACCTTCAGCACCCCGCGGGTCTCCTCGTAGATCAGACCAGAGATGCGCTTCACGCCGCCCCTGCGAGCCAGGCGGCGGATGGCGGGCTTCGTGATGCCCTGGATGTTGTCGCGCAACACCTTGCGGTGCCGCTTGGCGCCACCCTTGCCGAGCCCCTTTCCTCCCTTGCCGCGGCCTGTCATCCTTCCTTCCTCGGGCAAAGCAAAACGTGCACAAACAGCAGCTGCAGCGGCTGGCGAGTCGGCTACGGTCTGCGCCCAGCGCGCCCGCCGCCCCCCTATATAGACTCTGGCCCGCCCTCCCCCCACCACGCGCAACCGAGGGCATATAAGCGCAGCACGGAGGCGCGCGGGCCCGTTGTCAAGGCAGCACCGGACGCCGCGCCGCACCTAACCTCCACGCACGCCGCTCCGCTACCGCTACCGCTACCGCCATGGCCCGCACAAAGCAAACGGCCCGCAAGTCCACCGGCGGAAAGGCGCCGCGCAAACAGCTCGCCACCAAGGCGGCGAGGAAGAGCGCGCCCGCCACCGGAGGCGTCAAGAAGCCCCACCGCTACAGGCCGGGCACCGTCGCCCTGCGAGAAATCAGGCGCTACCAGAAGAGCACAGAGCTGCTCATCCGCAAGCTGCCATTCCAGCGCCTAGTGCGCGAGATCGCCCAGGACTTCAAGACCGACCTGCGCTTCCAGAGCTCCGCAGTCATGGCCCTGCAGGAGGCCAGCGAGGCCTACCTCGTCGGCCTCTTCGAAGACACCAACCTGTGCGCAATCCACGCCAAGCGCGTCACCATCATGCCCAAGGACATCCAGCTCGCGCGCCGCATCCGCGGCGAGCGCGCCTAAACCGCGCCGCGGCACCGCACCGCACAAACAAAAACGGCCCTTTTCAGGGCCACTAACATCTCTCCGTCGCGAGCAAACTTTGTCGGTCGCCTGCCTCTCGCCCCGCAACCCAAAAACAAAAACCACCACTTCCCGTCCGTCCGCCACACCCGCTCACTCTGCCTGCCTGCTAGCAGCGCGCAACAATCACACATCATCCCTCCCCGGCGCTCAAAGCGCACAATACCCAACGGCCGACGTCACACCGCACGGGTGGCTGGCCGGCCGCCGCTTTCGTTTCGAAAACAAAACAACCCGCACTCCACTCCGACGGCCAACGGCCAGGCAGGCGCGCTCGCTCGCTCTACACGCCACCGAAATCCCCGCCGACTCCTTCCGCATCTCAACGTGCCCCCCGTTGCAAAACATAACACACACACACACACACACACACACACACACACACACACACACACAAAGGAACAAAACAAAACAAAGACCAGACACGACTCGACAAGACAGACATCCGAGAAGAACGAACGCAGGCAAGCCAACCAACGTATTCAAACAAAACAACGTGACAGAAAACCAACCGTCGGCCGCCGCCACAAACACGGCGACAATCAACCACGACAACAACAACAACAACAACAACAACAACAACAACACCGCTTACCGCTACCGCCGCCCACACCCGCCACCGACCCCCGCAATCCAACCACCACGGCACGCAAACAGCATCCCCACGGGCATACAGAAACGCCAGACAGACACCCACACCAAACGCAACACGACAATCAAAACCTTCCCCGACGTGCTTTGATGGCCCTGAGAAGGGCCGTTTTGGGCCGCGCGTCTCTTGCGCGCCACTAGACGACGACGGGGGGTGGGGACGACGGAGTCAAGCGCCAAACCCTTCCTTTCCCATCTCTTTCTCCTCTACTCTACTTCTTCTTCTTGGGCGAAGCCTTCGCCTTAGACGGCGTCGTCGCCTTCTTCGGGCGCGGCGCCTTCGGCTTCTTCGTCGGAACCTTGGCGGCCTTCTTCGCCTTCGACGGCGACTTGGCCTTGGCCGGCTTGGCCGCAGCCGCCTTCTTCGCACCCGCGGGAGCGGCCGACGCCGCAGACGCCTTCTTGGCGGCGCCCGCCTTCCGACCGGTCGCCGCCTTCACGCCACCAGCCTTCTTTGCGCCGGCCGCACGGGCGCCCTTCTTCTCCTTGCTGGCCGGAGCGGCGCGCTTCTTCTTGGCACCGCCGGCACGAGCCTTGCCGCCCTCGGCCGCCCCCCCGCCGCCGGCGCCGGCAAGCTTGAACGAGCCGGACGCGCCCTTCCCCTTCGTCTGCACCAGCTCGCCCGCCACGACGGCCGACTTGAGGTACTTCTTGATAAACGGCGCCAGCTTCTCCGCGTCCAGCTTGTAGTGCGCGGCTATGTACTTCTTGATCGCCTGCAGCGACGACCCGCCGCGCTCCTTCAGACTCTTGATGGCGGCCGTCACCATCTCAGAGGTGCGCGGGTGCGCAGGCTTGGCGCGCGGCTTCTTCGCAGACGACGCAGACTTGGCCTTCTTCGTAGTGCCGGTGGCGGCGGGTGCCGCAGCAGTCTCGTTCGTAGCCGCCTGATCTGCCATTTCGACGACGCGCGTAACACACAGCGAGAGCGAGCGGGACGGCAGGCACGCAAGCACAGCACAGCAGCAGAGCAGAGAATCACAAGGCCCAGCCAGTGTCGCGGGCGGGCGCGGACGGCCGAGAGAGCGGCCGCCACTCTGCGCGCCGCCGCGCCGCGCCTCCCGCGCTTGCTACCGCCCAACGTCCGACAGCCTGTGCGGAGCAGCCCCAAACCTGCGCCACAACCGCCCGCGCCTTTCAAACCACCGAGGATGGGGCTACACACAGCCACACCACAGTCGCCAACCAGTCGCCACGGCAGCGCCGCAAACCACGGCCAAACTGCAGCTACCGCGCGCTACAGCCTGGGTCGGCCCGCCGAGAATCGCCGCCCCCGCCCAAATGCCGCCCCCACAGCCCCAGCCGACGACCCGCCACAATGGCCAAACCTTCGGCAAAACTCCCACACCGTCGCCGCGGCAGCCCGGCCAGCGCGGCCGGCGCCACAGCCACACAAGCCGAGGCGTGCGGCGATGACGGCCGTGCAAACGCGCCTCCGCCGCCCCATCGCCTTCCGTCGCCCTCCCGCCGTTTCCCGATCGGCCCGCAGCCGTCGGGCCACATCGCGCGCCGTCCTCCTCCTCTCGCCCGCCAACATTCACAGCCGTTTCTCAACAATTGCCCGCCGCAAACGGACGCCGCCTGCGCAACAGGCGCCGCCGCCCCTCGCCGCTTCCGACCCAACCCCTCGACCGAGGCAAACCGCAATCCGAATCTACAGACCAACCCAATCTGCCGTCAAGCACACACGACAGCCGACCTTACACGTTACGCGTTACACATTACGTTTACACGTCTACGTTAGGTTAGGTTAGGTGGACGTGGGTTAGGTTAAGGGGACTTGGGTTAGGTTAAGCGTCAAACTTAGGTTAAGCATTCAAACACGTCAGGCGTCAGAGGTTAGGTTAGGTTGGGTTAGGTTAGGTTAGGTTAGGTTAGGTTAGGTTAGGTTAGGTTAGGTTAGGTTAGGTTACACGTTAGGTTAAGGGGTCAGTGCTAGGTTAAGAAGCGTCAAACGTAGGTTAAAAAAGCGTTCAAACGTGAGGCGTGAGCCGGACAGCTTACCTTACGTAGACGTTAGGGGCTCACAGGCTGAGCTCACCTCGCCACACCACAGGTTAGGTTCGGTTCGGTTCGGTTCGGTTCGCTCGGCTCAGCGTAAAGCGCCGAGGTCAGGGTTACGTTCGTTCACCTTCGGGCGCCACACTTTCGGTTGAAAGGTCGCGACGGGACGACGTCGGCAGGCACGCCGCAAACGAACAAAAATGTACAGACGACGTCGGAAACCGCCGACAGACGGGGGAGCAGCACGACCACGACCAGACACCGAGCGCGAACGAGACACACGCGAACCACCCCCACCGGCCAAAGGGCACCACACAACAACCCAGAGCACCACGTGTCGACACCAGAGCAACCCGCCGCTCACGCGACATGGCTGGCACCGAAGGGCAACCGCCCGCAACTGCGCTTTCCGCGCCGGCCCGGATGCACGTCGTGCTACAACAACACCACTACCGTACACAGCCGCTGTTCACAACATCACTATCAATGGCGCGCCCGCGGCTCGCCGCCGTCGCAGTCGCAGCCCCAACGCCAGCACTTTTGCACCACCATTCACACGCACCGCAACACAGCTCGCCGACACAGCCGAACAAAACAAACACCACACAACAACAGCAACAGCAACAACGCCGCCGCCTCTACTTGTGCCGGCGACCCACCCCGCCGATGGCGCACCTTTCGCCAGCCGGCAATCGACACACACGCACCCACCCACCGGGGCCCAGTGCAAAAAAAAAAAAAAAAAAAACACACAAAAACAAAAAAACCAAACAACACAAACGACACGGGAAGCGCACACCGCCACTTCGCGCGCACGCCACCAACCAGTCGTCGTCTCAAAATAACAAACACAAACAAAATAAACTAACAACTAGGGCAACACAAAACAAAAACGCCTCGCACGAACCGCCCACAAAAAGGACAAGCACACGCACAGCCTCTGCTGACGACCACGACGCAGCGGCACGCTGCTCCTGTCCCGCGCCCCGCGCCCCACTCGATTCACAACTCACGCGACACCGTCAACGACGGGCTCGCTTCCCGCAACCTACCACCTTTCCGCCACGACGCACAGCCCCAGCCCCACCCGACGACGCCCGTGGCAACGACTGCACTTTCACCACCGCCTCCCCCTTCCCCCCCAAAACACACACACACACACAGCCAGCCAAAAACGCACTCGCGACCCACACATGCACGTGCATCGGCACACGCCAACCAGTCAACGTCGACAACCACACGCAAGGCTCGAAACGAAACCGGCGTCCTTCCACGTTGCCATCAAGCTACGCGACACAAGACACAAGGAACCAACACAACAGCCGGCCCCACTAATTCCCACTCTCACGCCGCAAAAAGCACACCGAAACCGCCAAACGCACGCACATTCCCCTTCGCACTGACACCACCGACCGGCTCGCTACCACACACCTCTCGGCAGCCGTTTCACGCCAATTCGCCACACCGCCCACACAGTCGACAAGCGCCCGCCCTGTACGGCACACGCAACGACGCAGCGCAGCAAAGGGCGCCCGCAACACATACCTCTCCGCCGCCCGACGCGCCAACCGCCACACCACACCGCCAGCCACTCGCAAATTGTGCACTGCCACCAGCCACACGTCCAACACGCCGCGCCGCCTCCGGCCACCCGCCAGGGGGCGCTCACGTCCGCGACAACAGCGCGGCCCGCCGGGCCGGGCCGGGCCGGGCCGAACCGAACCGAGCCGCCGCTGCTCTGCACTCGGCACGGCCACACCCTGCTGCAGACCGGGCTCGTCCCTCTGTACGCGTCTGCCTGCGCATCAACACAACACGACCTTTTTTTTTTTTTTTTTTCTCTCTACCGCCATCCCTCCTTCTCGCGTTTTACTCGTTGTTGCAGCAGCGGCGCACACCTACACATCCACAGCCCCAGCCGAGCCGGCCTCACCTCAGGGCCCGCCGCCAGCGTCTCCTCCTCGGGCACAGGTGCGGTGCTGTGGCCGCCCATCCAACCGCATTGCTGGCCGTCCAGCCACCAGGCGTTCCCACTGCCGCGAGCCACGCCGCGCACCGACCCTGCTGCAGAAAACGAAGCATAGCCAGAGACCGACCGATACACAAAGCAAGCCGTCGCCTCGCCTCTTGTCCTTCCTGCCTTCCTTCCGCCCCCGCCCTTCTCACACCACCGCCTCTCCACTTTCGCCCCCCCCCCTCCTTTTTTTTTTTTTTTTTTTTTTTGTTTTCTTCTTTCTTTCTTTCTTTCTTTCTTTCTTTGGCCCTCTCTCCTTCCCGCCATGGCGGTTACGGCACCGCCTGCAGCGGCAGATTTTTTGCGCCCACACGCCTACTCCTACCACCATTAACCTTGCCCTGCCCTGCCCATCAACGTCGCAGTCGAACCGACGCTTGCCAACACACTGCCCACGTTCCTTTCTCTTTTCGGCCTACGCCCATTACGCGCCGCCGCCACAGCACCTTCCCTTCCCACAACACACCGACGTCATCACACGCACCCAAAACAGGGGCCACGACCGTGTTCCTCGCCCACTCCCATCCCGCACGGTACGCACATTCCCAACTACTACCGCGCACCCTCCCTTTCCAATCTGTGTGTCTCTGTGTCTGTGTCCTGTCCGCGCGTGACGCCTCTCAACATCCGCCGTCCCCCGTCCCGTTTTCGCCCCCATGCCGTCGTCGCGCCGCCTCCTCCCCGTCCACCGCCGCCCCTGTCCGCCCCGCACCACACCATACACCGCTGCTTGTCCCGGCCGTTGCCACCAAAGGCGCCGACCGCAAACGCGCCACGCCGCAGCCCCCGTGCGTCTCGCGCTCGCTTGCATCTCCGTGCCGACGCTGCCTCTCTTCCCACTCGCACTCGACCTCGACAACACAGTCTTTGGCTCCGCCACTGCGTGTTCCGGTGGTACGCACGCTGCAACACGTATGTATTCATTACCAGAGCGATGGCGAGGCATGACAGCATCTCTGTCTGACCAGAGAGTTCTTTATCGCTGCTAGTCGGCGCTTGGACCGCGCCAGACGACAGTAGTGGCACGCACCGGGTCGCCAGGAACAGTTGTTATATATATTGTAGCGCGAGTCGGGAGAGGTAGTAGTCGGTCGACAGTAGTAGCGGGTGGACGGTTGTACTGAGCGGGCGTCGGCGGCGTGCTCTGCTCGTCTCGCGACTCTGGTCACGGTTCGGGACGATGTATAGTATATTGTGTTATAATCAAAAAGGTGGTGTGACGCTGCATTGCGCAAATCTGATAACGTATGTTCATTGTACTTCTTTTGTTCAACAACAAAAGCCCCACTATTACTTTTTTTCTAAAGTAACTTTTGTCTCTTAACGAAAAACATTCACTTTTTAAAGACTACTTCCTATGGCATTTCCCTCCAAGGAGTGCAATTAATTACCAGCCAGCACTCATTCATTGCACACAGCTGTGTAAGGGGTATCTACAATTGAGGAGCGGATATAAATGCAATTTTTTTGTTTTTTTTTTGTGTGTGTGTTGTAACCTCCCAGCAAAATTTAAAATAATGGACAATGTTATTTACGGATGCTAATGGACATTGCGCTAATTGTAACCTCGCCCACAATGAGAGGTATTGAAAATGGCAACAAAAATGTGAAATTCGCAATCTGACTCAAATATAAAGTCTTCACACAACATTTACAAAAGTCCGTTCAGTGACAAGAAACTTCAATTAAACCGAAATATCGGTCTTTGGCCCTGTGCAAAACAATCAGAATTAAAGTCTTACCTCCGAATAAATGGATGTCACATTTCTGCTCTGGTTGTTGCGCAGCGCTTGGAGGAACTGCATTGCAAATAATAATATTCTCTTTTTTTGTGATTTTAGTGACATTTTTCTTCAAAGACGTGGAATGAAATGTGAAGTGCAACGAACTCTTTAGTTCAATAAAAAATTAAATGTTTGAAAAATGCTTTTGAAATAAAGATTATTATTGGGGAACTTGTTGGAGAATAATTACAATTTTTCATTATCTAATGATTATATTAATTAACAGTATACCTTATTCACCATCTTGACCAGTGTTGCCGACCGCCTACATCACACAACCGCACTCGGCTGCTACTACTGACCGACCGCTCTGCATGACGACTATTAGCGTACTGCACGCGACGACTACTGACAGAGTACAGCCCTCAACTACACAGAGCTACGGACTCGCAACGACTACTGACAGACTGACTGACTGAGAACCGCTCGCAACACTCGCGCAGTCCAGCGCAAACTCTCTGGTCACAGATGCTACAATGTCTCGCCATCGCTACTATGTTACATACGTGTTTCAGTGTCTTTTTCATTGGGGTAACGATCTTTGGCTCTTTTTATTCTGAATACAGGGCCAAAGGTCAACGCTGCTGCCCTTATACAATTTATCAGGTTTCATTATGTCTGTTGCAATATTACATACGGTTCACTCTTTCATTAATATTATCGTTGGGTTTGTTTTGTAGGGACGTTAACATTCTGGCACATTTTTATTATCATCGGACTCTCTGCTATTTGTGCAGGGAGGTTATACCTGGGTCCATTTCCATTTCCATTTACATTTTAATATTGATAGACTTTTTGTTTTCTTTTTTGTTTCTTGTTGTTTTTTTTTTTTTTTTGTTTTGTTTTTCCCGCTCTCACCACCACCGCCGCATCACGCCTTCCGTTTTCTTGGTTTCTTTTCTGTTCTTCAACATCACCGCGCCCCATTTCCACACCACAGCCATCAGCCTCCAAGACGGGCGGGCGCAGTGTGCCATTTCCGGCGCACAAGCACACCCGTACGGTACTCTCCTCGCCCCCACGCCACCAACAACACAGCGACCACGCGGCTTTCAGGCATGGCACGGCACGGCACGGCACCGGCGAAATGCGCCGCCCCCGCCCCTCCGCGCATCCGTCCGTCTCGCCACGTTCACTGACAGCCGCGTCTGCGGCTACACCACGACAACCACAACACAACACCGCTCCCCTCCCTGGCAACTCACATTGTTTTTCTCCTCCTCTTTTGCACAAACCACAACGCCGAGCACAGGCGCAAGCCACCCACACCGCGCCCCTCCCCGTCCCGTCTTTGGCCGCCGCTCCTCGTTTCCTCGTTTGCCCCCTCCCATCTCCCGAAATGCCATGCCAGCAGCGTTACGCATGCCCCTCCCCTGTCCACACAACACTACCGCCTAACGAACAGCCTTTTCCGGGCCACATGCAGGGCACGCCCACCTCCAAACACTGCCAATTCACGGACGCACACACACACTTTCCCGACACCTTTCTGTACGGAGGGTGCGTCATCTCGACCGTGACAGAGTGACGGCAACTATCGACGATCCATTTCCCCCCACTGGTAAAACATGTCCACTAACACCTACATACATCATTCAAGTACACAGACAATAGCATACACACAATGGGAGGGCACACGAACATGGACGGCACGGCACTGTCATACACTCTTCCTCAGAACCATATCAACAAACGTTACGTACATCCGGGAAAGCGAAAGCGAACGCGAAAGCGAAAGCAAAAGCAAAGGCAAAGCCCAATGCAGCCGTCAAAGGTAACGTTCACCACGGCAGACACTTGCAGCCGCGCCGCCGTTAAACGCATTTCAGTGCGGCTCCAATACGCCTCCGACACGGGAACGTTCCGTTGCTCTACGAATGCGTTTCCTCCCCTTTTTCCCTTCCTCTCTCTTTTGCCCCCCCTCCTTGCACTCTTGCCTCATTCCTCACGTTCTGCCCAGACATTCGACCGATCAAAGTCAACCTTTCGTTACCGTTCTCAGCGCGACGGTGTACAACAGTATGACGGGTGTGCCCAAGACTTCGGTTCAGTTGCGTGACGCCGGTCTATCGCGCCGATCGACAGTTACTCAGGGGGCGACGGATCGGACCACGTCACCGACACACAAAACACTTTCAAACAAACAAATACATACCGGATGGACACAGACAAACACGTGTACAGACATTCGCCAAACAAACGACCGCCGCCGCCGCCGTCGTCGTCTAGCGTGCATCTTGAATGACGACATCGGTGTGCGTGCGTCGTACGCAATCAGTCAGACATGGCTATCAAACATCAGAGTCGAATGGTACATCATCGTGCGTGTCGCCGTACACGTACAGTACAATACAACAACAAAACAATGCGTCTTAATGGCACGTTCATTTCAACGTCACTCACACACCTCCACGCTGCAGTTACGTCGCACCATTGTCAAACTCGGCGTACAGCAAAGGGAATAGTGGGCGGCAAAAAAAACCAAACAAAAACATTTCACATTTCACCCTCGCCATGTATGATGTGCAAAAAAACAAACCCGCAAACGGCCGTCGTTACGGTGACACAAAAGTCGCCGATCACACTGTCCCCCCTCGCAGACGGGTAACACACACACACACACACACACACACCAACAACACCAATGGGTCAAAAACCACGCCAACGAGGCGTGCCACCATTCCACGCCACGGCGACCAACCTCGTGGCCGTACCCCGCGCAACACGCTTTGACGCGCCCCCCCACCCACAATCAAAATGCACACATACATCACAGCCGTCCACACAAACAACAACAACAATTCCGCCCTTCCCGCAAAAGGCAAGTTGGTGGCCCTGAAAAGGGCCGTTTTGCCGCTCTCGCAACGGAGGAGCCTTCTCCATCCTTCCTTCCATTCCAGAGCCACCTCCTTACTTGGAGCTCGTGTACTTGGTCACCGCCTTCGTGCCCTCGCTCACGGCGTGCTTGGCCAGCTCGCCAGGCAGCAACAGCCGCACAGCGGTCTGGATCTCGCGGGACGTGATGGTCGAGCGCTTGTTGTAGTGCGCCAGGCGAGAAGCCTCGGCCGCAATGCGCTCGAAAATGTCGTTCACGAAGCTGTTCATGATGCTCATCGCCTTCGACGAGATGCCCGTGTCAGGGTGCACCTGCTTCAGCACCTTGTAGATGTAGATGGCATAGCTCTCCTTCCTCTTGCGCTTCTTCTTCTTGTCGCCCTTCGAAATGTTCTTCTGCGCCTTGCCAGCCTTCTTGGCGGCCTTCCCGCTAGTCTTGGGCGGCATCTCGAACCAACGTACGGCAGCAGCAACACCAGTAGCAAGCGCTCCGCTCTAGTCAGCGTCTCCCCACACAGTGGCACCCGCCGCCAGCCGCCGCCGCACCTTTACCAGCTCGCCCTGTTGCGGCCGCCGACCAATGGGGCGCGCGCGCAACCGGCCGCCGCACCCGAGCCCATAAAGCACCCCCACCCCGGCTGCGCCGGCATTCCCGCTCACGCCGCGGAGAGTACACGTTAGTTCGTTGTCGCTGTTGGTTATCGTGATGTCGGGACGCGGAAGTGGACGCAAAGCTGCTGCCTTGGCTGAGTTGCTGCTCACGTTAGCAGGACCTGCCGGGAAGAAGAAGAAGAAGTCTACACCGCAGTGCTTTCGCTGCCAAAAGCTTGGCCACGTCGCCAAGCACTGCAGCGGAGCAGTCGCGTGTTTGAGGTGTGCGCAAGCACACGACACACGCGACTGCAAGAAGCCGAAGGACGCCCCCTGCACATGCGCCAACTGCGGTGGCGCACACGCGGCTAACGCCCGTTCCTGCGCGTACAGGAGAAATTGGCGCGGACCAGAGAAGACGCAGAAGCAAGTGACCACCACACGCGAAGAGGTGGTCACTCGCTCAGAAGACGCCATCACCAGGCGCCTCAGCGACGCCGTAGAAGAAGCCATGTCCGCCTTCAAATCCGCCATGGCGGAAGAGAGGGCGGCCATGCTGGCGGAACTGGGCGAGGCTCGGCGTCAGATTGCTGAGCTGACGCAGGAGCTTCGCTCAGCTAAGGCAGCTTCCGCCACAGCGGTCGACACCGCCAGCCAGACGACTCCTCCTCGAGAGAAGAAGTTTGCGACGGTGGCCACGCAGACCGACGTGCCTGCCGAAGGGGAGGCAACACTGCCCAAGACGGACGCAGAAGCAGAAGCGCAAGAAGAAGGGTGGGAAGAAGTCCCATTCCTCCCGCTTCCCGACATGTACAGCGCAAGCGCTGTGACGCAGAAGATAGCTGCATCGCTTCGCGATGGTACATATCCCCACCACGACAACCCTTATCCCTTCGTTCCTCCTAACCTTTCTAAACCTTCACCTCCACACCAACCAATCGAATATCCAGAAGGCCTTGTTGGTCTTTCCAAGGAGGATTACGATCTGATCAATTCCTTCCCAATTTTCACAGAGTGGCAAATGCGCTACGTCATCTTCGCTCTCGTCCACGGAGAGTATGAGAAAGCTGGATACACTGTATCCACTATCCCAACCGAGGGAGAGCCCTCAAGTAAGAAGAAGAAGAAGAAAAGTCGTCACACCGACAAATACAGAAAATAGGTTATCGGCACTCCTTGCCAGTACAGAACAACCTACAAGTCAAGAAAGAAGACTCATCAATCATCCCAGGGGAGTAAAGGCCAACAGGCCACAAACTTCCACCTGAACCTCCTCACAGTGAGGAAGTCAGAAAAGGAGCAGCAGGCAGGCAGGCTGCGCCGGCACGCACTCCGCTGCTCGACTCGCTGCCGCTCGCACCGGTCGTTTTCGTTTCCGTTTCGTGTGCACCGTCGCTAGCCCATCGCCATGTCCGGACGCGGAAAGGGAGGCAAAGTCAAGGGCAAGTCAAAGTCCCGCTCAAGCAGGGCTGGGCTCCAGTTCCCGGTCGGCAGAATCCACCGCCTCCTGCGCAAGGGAAACTACGCAGAGCGCGTCGGCGCCGGGGCGCCCGTCTACCTCGCCGCCGTCATGGAGTACCTCGCGGCTGAGGTGCTCGAGCTGGCCGGAAACGCGGCCCGCGACAACAAGAAGACGCGCATCATCCCGCGCCACCTGCAGCTTGCCATCCGCAACGACGAGGAGCTCAACAAGCTCCTGTCGGGCGTCACCATCGCACAGGGTGGTGTCCTGCCCAACATCCAGGCCGTCCTGCTGCCAAAGAAGACCGAGAAGAAGGCCTAAAGGAGGCCAGGCAATCGCAGCGCCGCGTGCTCCCCTGCACGCAACGCGCTTTGCCGGCTCGGCCCACAACAATCGGCCCTTTTCAGGGCCACCACACACACCTACGTCCAAAGCAAAATTTCAGTCGTCCTCGCCGCACCTTGTTTTGTTTTAACTTTGCACTGTCACAGCACAGCCGCCGCCGGCGCACGTCCGCCATCTTGTCGTCCACACAGCCCGTGTGGCCCAACACACACACACACACACACACACACACACACACACACACATTTTGCACGGTCGCAGTCGCCTTCCAAACCGACAACGGCAGCAATAATGACCATTGTTAAAGGGAGGCGTGTCGACACACCGCCCTCCACTCCCGCGCGCAACGGCCGTCGACACGAACGAAACAGCTGATCCGGCCGCCTATGCCCACACGCCTTGCCTCGGAAACCCCAACGCCGCCGCAAACAAACACACAGAGACAAACCACGCAAGCAAATAATCACCGCCTCTCGCACAACAACACACAGCCCGCCATCTCCGTCGCGATCGATACAAAGACACACAATAACAAACACACAAACGAAGCAGCTCCACACACAGCCAGCCACATGACACGTTTCCTTTCCTTCTCCCCTCCCAGTCACATCACGTCGCTCAAACGGAAAGAAAGAAAGAAACAAACAAACAAACAACACAGCGCACACACGCAGCAACAACACAGACTCTTTCGCACTTTTCAACTTCCGAACAGTGTGGTGGCCCTGAAAAGGGCCGTTTTCTAGTCTCTCCCACCCACAAGCACGGCCGCGGGAAGGCCAGCGCCCGCTGCGACGCAGCCTAACCGCCGAAACCGTACAGGGTGCGCCCCTGCCTCTTCAGGGCGTACACCACGTCCATGGCCGTCACAGTCTTGCGCTTGGCGTGCTCAGTGTACGTCACCGCGTCGCGGATCACGTTCTCCAGGAACACCTTCAGCACCCCGCGGGTCTCCTCGTAGATCAGACCAGAGATGCGCTTCACGCCGCCCCTGCGAGCCAGGCGGCGGATGGCGGGCTTCGTGATGCCCTGGATGTTGTCGCGCAACACCTTGCGGTGCCGCTTGGCGCCACCCTTGCCGAGCCCCTTTCCTCCCTTGCCGCGGCCTGTCATCCTTCCTTCCTCGGGCAAAGCAAAACGTGCACAAACAGCAGCTGCAGCGGCTGGCGAGTCGGCTACGGTCTGCGCCCAGCGCGCCCGCCGCCCCCCTATATAGACTCTGGCCCGCCCTCCCCCCACCACGCGCAACCGAGGGCATATAAGCGCAGCACGGAGGCGCGCGGGCCCGTTGTCAAGGCAGCACCGGACGCCGCGCCGCACCTAACCTCCACGCACGCCGCTCCGCTACCGCTGCCGCTACCGCCATGGCCCGCACAAAGCAAACGGCCCGCAAGTCCACCGGCGGAAAGGCGCCGCGCAAACAGCTCGCCACCAAGGCGGCGAGGAAGAGCGCGCCCGCCACCGGAGGCGTCAAGAAGCCCCACCGCTACAGGCCGGGCACCGTCGCCCTGCGAGAAATCAGGCGCTACCAGAAGAGCACAGAGCTGCTCATCCGCAAGCTGCCATTCCAGCGCCTAGTGCGCGAGATCGCCCAGGACTTCAAGACCGACCTGCGCTTCCAGAGCTCCGCAGTCATGGCCCTGCAGGAGGCCAGCGAGGCCTACCTCGTCGGCCTCTTCGAAGACACCAACCTGTGCGCAATCCACGCCAAGCGCGTCACCATCATGCCCAAGGACATCCAGCTCGCGCGCCGCATCCGCGGCGAGCGCGCCTAAACCGCGCCGCGGCACCGCACCGCACAAACAAAAACGGCCCTTTTCAGGGCCACTAACATCTCTCCGTCGCGAGCAAACTTTGTCGGTCGCCTGCCTCTCGCCCCGCAACCCAAAAACAAAAACCACCACTTCCCGTCCGTCCGCCACACCCGCTCACTCTGCCTGCCTGCTAGCAGCGCGCAACAATCACACATCATCCCTCCCCGGCGCTCAAAGCGCACAATACCCAACGGCCGACGTCACACCGCACGGGTGGCTGGTCGGCCGCCGCTTTCGTTTCGAAAACAAAACAACCCGCACTCCACTCCGACGGCCAACGGCCAGGCAGGCGCGCTCGCTCGCTCTACACGCCACCGAAATCCCCGCCGACTCCTTCCGCATCTCAACGTGCCCCCCGTTGCAAAACATAACACACACACACACACACACACACACACACACACACACACACACACAAAGGAACAAAACAAAACAAAGACCAGACACGACTCGACAAGACAGACATCCGAGAAGAACGAACGCAGGCAAGCCAACCAACGTATTCAAACAAAACAACGTGACAGAAAACCAACCGTCGGCCGCCGCCACAAACACGGCGACAATCAACCACGACAACAACAACAACAACAACACCGCTTACCGCTACCGCCGCCCACACCCGCCACCGACCCCCGCAATCCAACCACCACGGCACGCAAACAGCATCCCCACGGGCATACAGAAACGCCAGACAGACACCCACACCAAACGCAACACGACAATCAAAACCTTCCCCGACGTGCTTTGATGGCCCTGAGAAGGGCCGTTTTGGGCCGCGCGTCTCTTGCGCGCCACTAGACGACGACGGGGGGTGGGGACGACGGAGTCAAGCGCCAAACCCTTCCTTTCCCATCTCTTTCTCCTCTACTCTACTTCTTCTTCTTGGGCGAAGCCTTCGCCTTAGACGGCGTCGTCGCCTTCTTCGGGCGCGGCGCCTTCGGCTTCTTCGTCGGAACCTTGGCGGCCTTCTTCGCCTTCGACGGCGACTTGGCCTTGGCCGGCTTGGCCGCAGCCGCCTTCTTCGCACCCGCGGGAGCGGCCGACGCCGCAGACGCCTTCTTGGCGGCGCCCGCCTTCCGACCGGTCGCCGCCTTCACGCCACCAGCCTTCTTTGCGCCGGCCGCACGGGCGCCCTTCTTCTCCTTGCTGGCCGGAGCGGCGCGCTTCTTCTTGGCACCGCCGGCACGAGCCTTGCCGCCCTCGGCCGCCCCCCCGCCGCCGGCGCCGGCAAGCTTGAACGAGCCGGACGCGCCCTTCCCCTTCGTCTGCACCAGCTCGCCCGCCACGACGGCCGACTTGAGGTACTTCTTGATAAACGGCGCCAGCTTCTCCGCGTCCAGCTTGTAGTGCGCGGCTATGTACTTCTTGATCGCCTGCAGCGACGACCCGCCGCGCTCCTTCAGACTCTTGATGGCGGCCGTCACCATCTCAGAGGTGCGCGGGTGCGCAGGCTTGGCGCGCGGCTTCTTCGCAGACGACGCAGACTTGGCCTTCTTCGTAGTGCCGGTGGCGGCGGGTGCCGCAGCAGTCTCGTTCGTAGCCGCCTGATCTGCCATTTCGACGACGCGCGTAACACACAGCGAGAGCGAGCGGGACGGCAGGCACGCAAGCACAGCACAGCAGCAGAGCAGAGAATCACAAGGCCCAGCCAGTGTCGCGGGCGGGCGCGGACGGCCGAGAGAGCGGCCGCCACTCTGCGCGCCGCCGCGCCGCGCCTCCCGCGCTTGCTACCGCCCAACGTCCGACAGCCTGTGCGGAGCAGCCCCAAACCTGCGCCACAACCGCCCGCGCCTTTCAAACCACCGAGGATGGGGCTACACACAGCCACACCACAGTCGCCAACCAGTCGCCACGGCAGCGCCGCAAACCACGGCCAAACTGCAGCTACCGCGCGCTACAGCCTGGGTCGGCCCGCCGAGAATCGCCGCCCCCGCCCAAATGCCGCCCCCACAGCCCCAGCCGACGACCCGCCACAATGGCCAAACCTTCGGCAAAACTCCCACACCGTCGCCGCGGCAGCCCGGCCAGCGCGGCCGGCGCCACAGCCACACAAGCCGAGGCGTGCGGCGATGACGGCCGTGCAAACGCGCCTCCGCCGCCCCATCGCCTTCCGTCGCCCTCCCGCCGTTTCCCGATCGGCCCGCAGCCGTCGGGCCACATCGCGCGCCGTCCTCCTCCTCTCGCCCGCCAACATTCACAGCCGTTTCTCAACAATTGCCCGCCGCAAACGGACGCCGCCTGCGCAACAGGCGCCGCCGCCCCTCGCCGCTTCCGACCCAACCCCTCGACCGAGGCAAACCGCAATCCGAATCTACAGACCAACCCAATCTGCCGTCAAGCACACACGACAGCCGACCTTACACGTTACGCGTTACACATTACGTTTACACGTCTACGTTAGGTTAGGTTAGGTGGACGTGGGTTAGGTTAAGGGGACTTGGGTTAGGTTAAGCGTCAAACTTAGGTTAAGCATTCAAACACGTCAGGCGTCAGAGGTTAGGTTAGGTTGGGTTAGGTTAGGTTAGGTTAGGTTAGGTTAGGTTAGGTTAGGTTAGGTTAGGTTAGGTTACACGTTAGGTTAAGGGGTCAGTGCTAGGTTAAGAAGCGTCAAACGTAGGTTAAAAAAGCGTTCAAACGTGAGGCGTGAGCCGGACAGCTTACCTTACGTAGACGTTAGGGGCTCACAGGCTGAGCTCACCTCGCCACACCACAGGTTAGGTTCGGTTCGGTTCGGTTCGGTTCGCTCGGCTCAGCGTAAAGCGCCGAGGTCAGGGTTACGTTCGTTCACCTTCGGGCGCCACACTTTCGGTTGAAAGGTCGCGACGGGACGACGTCGGCAGGCACGCCGCAAACGAACAAAAACGTACAGACGACGTCGGAAACCGCCGACAGACGGGGGAGCAGCACGACCACGACCAGACACCGAGCGCGAACGAGACACACGCGAACCACCCCCACCGGCCAAAGGGCACCACACAACAACCCAGAGCACCACGTGTCGACACCAGAGCAACCCGCCGCTCACGCGACATGGCTGGCACCGAAGGGCAACCGCCCGCAACTGCGCTTTCCGCGCCGGCCCGGATGCACGTCGTGCTACAACAACACCACTACCGTACACAGCCGCTGTTCACAACATCACTATCAATGGCGCGCCCGCGGCTCGCCGCCGTCGCAGTCGCAGCCCCAACGCCAGCACTTTTGCACCACCATTCACACGCACCGCAACACAGCTCGCCGACACAGCCGAACAAAACAAACACCACACAACAACAGCAACAGCAACAACGCCGCCGCCTCTACTTGTGCCGGCGACCCACCCCGCCGATGGCGCACCTTTCGCCAGCCGGCAATCGACACACACGCACCCACCCACCGGGGCCCAGTGCAAAAAAAAAAAAAAAAAAAAAACACACAAAAACAAAAAAACCAAACAACACAAACGACACGGGAAGCGCACACCGCCACTTCGCGCGCACGCCACCAACCAGTCGTCGTCTCAAAATAACAAACACAAACAAAATAAACTAACAACTAGGGCAACACAAAACAAAAACGCCTCGCACGAACCGCCCACAAAAAGGACAAGCACACGCACAGCCTCTGCTGACGACCACGACGCAGCGGCACGCTGCTCCTGTCCCGCGCCCCGCGCCCCACTCGATTCACAACTCACGCGACACCGTCAACGACGGGCTCGCTTCCCGCAACCTACCACCTTTCCGCCACGACGCACAGCCCCAGCCCCACCCGACGACGCCCGTGGCAACGACTGCACTTTCACCACCGCCTCCCCCTTCCCCCCCAAAACACACACACACACACAGCCAGCCAAAAACGCACTCGCGACCCACACATGCACGTGCATCGGCACACGCCAACCAGTCAACGTCGACAACCACACGCAAGGCTCGAAACGAAACCGGCGTCCTTCCACGTTGCCATCAAGCTACGCGACACAAGACACAAGGAACCAACACAACAGCCGGCCCCACTAATTCCCACTCTCACGCCGCAAAAAGCACACCGAAACCGCCAAACGCACGCACATTCCCCTTCGCACTGACACCACCGACCGGCTCGCTACCACACACCTCTCGGCAGCCGTTTCACGCCAATTCGCCACACCGCCCACACAGTCGACAAGCGCCCGCCCTGTACGGCACACGCAACGACGCAGCGCAGCAAAGGGCGCCCGCAACACATACCTCTCCGCCGCCCGACGCGCCAACCGCCACACCACACCGCCAGCCACTCGCAAATTGTGCACTGCCACCAGCCACACGTCCAACACGCCGCGCCGCCTCCGGCCACCCGCCAGGGGGCGCTCACGTCCGCGACAACAGCGCGGCCCGCCGGGCCGGGCCGGGCCGAACCGAACCGAGCCGCCGCTGCTCTGCACTCGGCACGGCCACACCCTGCTGCAGACCGGGCTCGTCCCTCTGTACGCGTCTGCCTGCGCATCAACACAACACGACCTTTTTTTTTTTTTTTTTTCTCTCTACCGCCATCCCTCCTTCTCGCGTTTTACTCGTTGTTGCAGCAGCGGCGCACACCTACACATCCACAGCCCCAGCCGAGCCGGCCTCACCTCAGGGCCCGCCGCCAGCGTCTCCTCCTCGGGCACAGGTGCGGTGCTGTGGCCGCCCATCCAACCGCATTGCTGGCCGTCCAGCCACCAGGCGTTCCCACTGCCGCGAGCCACGCCGCGCACCGACCCTGCTGCAGAAAACGAAGCATAGCCAGAGACCGACCGATACACAAAGCAAGCCGTCGCCTCGCCTCTTGTCCTTCCTGCCTTCCTTCCGCCCCCGCCCTTCTCACACCACCGCCTCTCCACTTTCGCCCCCCCCCCTCCTTTTTTTTTTTTTTTTTTTTTTTGTTTTCTTCTTTCTTTCTTTCTTTCTTTCTTTCTTTGGCCCTCTCTCCTTCCCGCCATGGCGGTTACGGCACCGCCTGCAGCGGCAGATTTTTTGCGCCCACACGCCTACTCCTACCACCATTAACCTTGCCCTGCCCTGCCCATCAACGTCGCAGTCGAACCGACGCTTGCCAACACACTGCCCACGTTCCTTTCTCTTTTCGGCCTACGCCCATTACGCGCCGCCGCCACAGCACCTTCCCTTCCCACAACACACCGACGTCATCACACGCACCCAAAACAGGGGCCACGACCGTGTTCCTCGCCCACTCCCATCCCGCACGGTACGCACATTCCCAACTACTACCGCGCACCCTCCCTTTCCAATCTGTGTGTCTCTGTGTCTGTGTCCTGTCCGCGCGTGACGCCTCTCAACATCCGCCGTCCCCCGTCCCGTTTTCGCCCCCATGCCGTCGTCGCGCCGCCTCCTCCCCGTCCACCGCCGCCCCTGTCCGCCCCGCACCACACCATACACCGCTGCTTGTCCCGGCCGTTGCCACCAAAGGCGCCGACCGCAAACGCGCCACGCCGCAGCCCCCGTGCGTCTCGCGCTCGCTTGCATCTCCGTGCCGACGCTGCCTCTCTTCCCACTCGCACTCGACCTCGACAACACAGTCTTTGGCTCCGCCACTGCGTGTTCCGGTGGTACGCACGCTGCAACACGTATGTATTCATTACCAGAGCGATGGCGAGGCATGACAGCATCTCTGTCTGACCAGAGAGTTCTTTATCGCTGCTAGTCGGCGCTTGGACCGCGCCAGACGACAGTAGTGGCACGCACCGGGTCGCCAGGAACAGTTGTTATATATATTGTAGCGCGAGTCGGGAGAGGTAGTAGTCGGTCGACAGTAGTAGCGGGTGGACGGTTGTACTGAGCGGGCGTCGGCGGCGTGCTCTGCTCGTCTCGCGACTCTGGTCACGGTTCGGGACGATGTATAGTATATTGTGTTATAATCAAAAAGGTGGTGTGACGCTGCATTGCGCAAATCTGATAACGTATGTTCATTGTACTTCTTTTGTTCAACAACAAAAGCCCCACTATTACTTTTTTTCTAAAGTAACTTTTGTCTCTTAACGAAAAACATTCACTTTTTAAAGACTACTTCCTATGGCATTTCCCTCCAAGGAGTGCAATTAATTACCAGCCAGCACTCATTCATTGCACACAGCTGTGTAAGGGGTATCTACAATTGAGGAGCGGATATAAATGCAATTTTTTTGTTTTTTTTTTGTGTGTGTGTTGTAACCTCCCAGCAAAATTTAAAATAATGGACAATGTTATTTACGGATGCTAATGGACATTGCGCTAATTGTAACCTCGCCCACAATGAGAGGTATTGAAAATGGCAACAAAAATGTGAAATTCGCAATCTGACTCAAATATAAAGTCTTCACACAACATTTACAAAAGTCCGTTCAGTGACAAGAAACTTCAATTAAACCGAAATATCGGTCTTTGGCCCTGTGCAAAACAATCAGAATTAAAGTCTTACCTCCGAATAAATGGATGTCACATTTCTGCTCTGGTTGTTGCGCAGCGCTTGGAGGAACTGCATTGCAAATAATAATATTCTCTTTTTTTGTGATTTTAGTGACATTTTTCTTCAAAGACGTGGAATGAAATGTGAAGTGCAACGAACTCTTTAGTTCAATAAAAAATTAAATGTTTGAAAAATGCTTTTGAAATAAAGATTATTATTGGGGAACTTGTTGGAGAATAATTACAATTTTTCATTATCTAATGATTATATTAATTAACAGTATACCTTATTCACCATCTTGACCAGTGTTGCCGACCGCCTACATCACACAACCGCACTCGGCTGCTACTACTGACCGACCGCTCTGCATGACGACTATTAGCGTACTGCACGCGACGACTACTGACAGAGTACAGCCCTCAACTACACAGAGCTACGGACTCGCAACGACTACTGACAGACTGACTGACTGAGAACCGCTCGCAACACTCGCGCAGTCCAGCGCAAACTCTCTGGTCACAGATGCTACAATGTCTCGCCATCGCTACTATGTTACATACGTGTTTCAGTGTCTTTTTCATTGGGGTAACGATCTTTGGCTCTTTTTATTCTGAATACAGGGCCAAAGGTCAACGCTGCTGCCCTTATACAATTTATCAGGTTTCATTATGTCTGTTGCAATGTTACATACGGTTCACTCTTTCATTAATATTATCGTTGGGTTTGTTTTGTAGGGACGTTAACATTCTGGCACATTTTTATTATCATCGGACTCTCTGCTATTTGTGCAGGGAGGTTATACCTGGGTCCATTTCCATTTCCATTTACATTTTAATATTGATAGACTTTTTGTTTTCTTTTTTGTTTCTTGTTGTTTTTTTTTTTTTTTGTTTTGTTTTTCCCGCTCTCACCACCACCGCCGCATCACGCCTTCCGTTTTCTTGGTTTCTTTTCTGTTCTTCAACATCACCGCGCCCCATTTCCACACCACAGCCATCAGCCTCCAAGACGGGCGGGCGCAGTGTGCCATTTCCGGCGCACAAGCACACCCGTACGGTACTCTCCTCGCCCCCACGCCACCAACAACACAGCGACCACGCGGCTTTCAGGCATGGCACGGCACGGCACGGCACCGGCGAAATGCGCCGCCCCCGCCCCTCCGCGCATCCGTCCGTCTCGCCACGTTCACTGACAGCCGCGTCTGCGGCTACACCACGACAACCACAACACAACACCGCTCCCCTCCCTGGCAACTCACATTGTTTTTCTCCTCCTCTTTTGCACAAACCACAACGCCGAGCACAGGCGCAAGCCACCCACACCGCGCCCCTCCCCGTCCCGTCTTTGGCCGCCGCTCCTCGTTTCCTCGTTTGCCCCCTCCCATCTCCCGAAATGCCATGCCAGCAGCGTTACGCATGCCCCTCCCCTGTCCACACAACACTACCGCCTAACGAACAGCCTTTTCCGGGCCACATGCAGGGCACGCCCACCTCCAAACACTGCCAATTCACGGACGCACACACACACTTTCCCGACACCTTTCTGTACGGAGGGTGCGTCATCTCGACCGTGACAGAGTGACGGCAACTATCGACGATCCATTTCCCCCCACTGGTAAAACATGTCCACTAACACCTACATACATCATTCAAGTACACAGACAATAGCATACACACAATGGGAGGGCACACGAACATGGACGGCACGGCACTGTCATACACTCTTCCTCAGAACCATATCAACAAACGTTACGTACATCCGGGAAAGCGAAAGCGAACGCGAAAGCGAAAGCAAAAGCAAAGGCAAAGCCCAATGCAGCCGTCAAAGGTAACGTTCACCACGGCAGACACTTGCAGCCGCGCCGCCGTTAAACGCATTTCAGTGCGGCTCCAATACGCCTCCGACACGGGAACGTTCCGTTGCTCTACGAATGCGTTTCCTCCCCTTTTTCCCTTCCTCTCTCTTTTGCCCCCCCTCCTTGCACTCTTGCCTCATTCCTCACGTTCTGCCCAGACATTCGACCGATCAAAGTCAACCTTTCGTTACCGTTCTCAGCGCGACGGTGTACAACAGTATGACGGGTGTGCCCAAGACTTCGGTTCAGTTGCGTGACGCCGGTCTATCGCGCCGATCGACAGTTACTCAGGGGGCGACGGATCGGACCACGTCACCGACACACAAAACACTTTCAAACAAACAAATACATACCGGATGGACACAGACAAACACGTGTACAGACATTCGCCAAACAAACGACCGCCGCCGCCGCCGTCGTCGTCTAGCGTGCATCTTGAATGACGACATCGGTGTGCGTGCGTCGTACGCAATCAGTCAGACACGGCTATCAAACATCAGAGTCGAATGGTACATCATCGTGCGTGTCGCCGTACACGTACAGTACAATACAACAACAAAACAATGCGTCTTAATGGCACGTTCATTTCAACGTCACTCACACACCTCCACGCTGCAGTTACGTCGCACCATTGTCAAACTCGGCGTACAGCAAAGGGAATAGTGGGCGGCAAAAAAAACCAAACAAAAACATTTCACATTTCACCCTCGCCATGTATGATG
Source organism: Schistocerca americana (assembly GCF_021461395.2). NCBI lineage: Eukaryota > Metazoa > Arthropoda > Insecta > Orthoptera > Acrididae > Schistocerca > Schistocerca americana. The sequence goes on along the minus strand of NC_060126.1, from coordinate 73,419,486 downwards.
TGCAAAAAAACAAACCCGCAAACGGCCGTCGTTACGGTGACACAAAAGTCGCCGATCACACTGTCCCCCCTCGCAGACGGGTAACACACACACACACACACACCAACAACACCAATGGGTCAAAAACCACGCCAACGAGGCGTGCCACCATTCCACGCCACGGCGACCAACCTCGTGGCCGTACCCCGCGCAACACGCTTTGACGCGCCCCCCCACCCACAATCAAAATGCACACATACATCACAGCCGTCCACACAAACAACAACAACAATTCCGCCCTTCCCGCAAAAGGCAAGTTGGTGGCCCTGAAAAGGGCCGTTTTGCCGCTCTCGCAACGGAGGAGCCTTCTCCATCCTTCCTTCCATTCCAGAGCCACCTCCTTACTTGGAGCTCGTGTACTTGGTCACCGCCTTCGTGCCCTCGCTCACGGCGTGCTTGGCCAGCTCGCCAGGCAGCAACAGCCGCACAGCGGTCTGGATCTCGCGGGACGTGATGGTCGAGCGCTTGTTGTAGTGCGCCAGGCGAGAAGCCTCGGCCGCAATGCGCTCGAAAATGTCGTTCACGAAGCTGTTCATGATGCTCATCGCCTTCGACGAGATGCCCGTGTCAGGGTGCACCTGCTTCAGCACCTTGTAGATGTAGATGGCATAGCTCTCCTTCCTCTTGCGCTTCTTCTTCTTGTCGCCCTTCGAAATGTTCTTCTGCGCCTTGCCAGCCTTCTTGGCGGCCTTCCCGCTAGTCTTGGGCGGCATCTCGAACCAACGTACGGCAGCAGCAACACCAGTAGCAAGCGCTCCGCTCTAGTCAGCGTCTCCCCACACAGTGGCACCCGCCGCCAGCCGCCGCCGCACCTTTACCAGCTCGCCCTGTTGCGGCCGCCGACCAATGGGGCGCGCGCGCAACCGGCCGCCGCACCCGAGCCCATAAAGCACCCCCACCACGGCTGCGCCGGCACGCACTCCGCTGCTCGACTCGCTGCCGCTCGCACCGGTCGTTTTCGTTTCCGTTTCGTGTGCACCGTCGCTAGCCCATCGCCATGTCCGGACGCGGAAAGGGAGGCAAAGTCAAGGGCAAGTCAAAGTCCCGCTCAAGCAGGGCTGGGCTCCAGTTCCCGGTCGGCAGAATCCACCGCCTCCTGCGCAAGGGAAACTACGCAGAGCGCGTCGGCGCCGGGGCGCCCGTCTACCTCGCCGCCGTCATGGAGTACCTCGCGGCTGAGGTGCTCGAGCTGGCCGGAAACGCGGCCCGCGACAACAAGAAGACGCGCATCATCCCGCGCCACCTGCAGCTTGCCATCCGCAACGACGAGGAGCTCAACAAGCTCCTGTCGGGCGTCACCATCGCACAGGGTGGTGTCCTGCCCAACATCCAGGCCGTCCTGCTGCCAAAGAAGACCGAGAAGAAGGCCTAAAGGAGGCCAGGCAATCGCAGCGCCGCGTGCTCCCCTGCACGCAACGCGCTTTGCCGGCTCGGCCCACAACAATCGGCCCTTTTCAGGGCCACCACACACACCTACGTCCAAAGCAAAATTTCAGTCGTCCTCGCCGCACCTTGTTTTGTTTTAACTTTGCACTGTCACAGCACAGCCGCCGCCGGCGCACGTCCGCCATCTTGTCGTCCACACAGCCCGTGTGGCCCAACACACACACACACACACACACACACACACACACACACACACACATTTTGCACGGTCGCAGTCGCCTTCCAAACCGACAACGGCAGCAATAATGACCATTGTTAAAGGGAGGCGTGTCGACACACCGCCCTCCACTCCCGCGCGCAACGGCCGTCGACACGAACGAAACAGCTGATCCGGCCGCCTATGCCCACACGCCTTGCCTCGGAAACCCCAACGCCGCCGCAAACAAACACACAGAGACAAACCACGCAAGCAAATAATCACCGCCTCTCGCACAACAACACACAGCCCGCCATCTCCGTCGCGATCGATACAAAGACACACAATAACAAACACACAAACGAAGCAGCTCCACACACAGCCAGCCACATGACACGTTTCCTTTCCTTCTCCCCTCCCAGTCACATCACGTCGCTCAAACGGAAAGAAAGAAAGAAACAAACAAACAAACAACACAGCGCACACACGCAGCAACAACACAGACTCTTTCGCACTTTTCAACTTCCGAACAGTGTGGTGGCCCTGAAAAGGGCCGTTTTCTAGTCTCTCCCACCCACAAGCACGGCCGCGGGAAGGCCAGCGCCCGCTGCGACGCAGCCTAACCGCCGAAACCGTACAGGGTGCGCCCCTGCCTCTTCAGGGCGTACACCACGTCCATGGCCGTCACAGTCTTGCGCTTGGCGTGCTCAGTGTACGTCACCGCGTCGCGGATCACGTTCTCCAGGAACACCTTCAGCACCCCGCGGGTCTCCTCGTAGATCAGACCAGAGATGCGCTTCACGCCGCCCCTGCGAGCCAGGCGGCGGATGGCGGGCTTCGTGATGCCCTGGATGTTGTCGCGCAACACCTTGCGGTGCCGCTTGGCGCCACCCTTGCCGAGCCCCTTTCCTCCCTTGCCGCGGCCTGTCATCCTTCCTTCCTCGGGCAAAGCAAAACGTGCACAAACAGCAGCTGCAGCGGCTGGCGAGTCGGCTACGGTCTGCGCCCAGCGCGCCCGCCGCCCCCCTATATAGACTCTGGCCCGCCCTCCCCCCACCACGCGCAACCGAGGGCATATAAGCGCAGCACGGAGGCGCGCGGGCCCGTTGTCAAGGCAGCACCGGACGCCGCGCCGCACCTAACCTCCACGCACGCCGCTCCGCTACCGCTACCGCTACCGCCATGGCCCGCACAAAGCAAACGGCCCGCAAGTCCACCGGCGGAAAGGCGCCGCGCAAACAGCTCGCCACCAAGGCGGCGAGGAAGAGCGCGCCCGCCACCGGAGGCGTCAAGAAGCCCCACCGCTACAGGCCGGGCACCGTCGCCCTGCGAGAAATCAGGCGCTACCAGAAGAGCACAGAGCTGCTCATCCGCAAGCTGCCATTCCAGCGCCTAGTGCGCGAGATCGCCCAGGACTTCAAGACCGACCTGCGCTTCCAGAGCTCCGCAGTCATGGCCCTGCAGGAGGCCAGCGAGGCCTACCTCGTCGGCCTCTTCGAAGACACCAACCTGTGCGCAATCCACGCCAAGCGCGTCACCATCATGCCCAAGGACATCCAGCTCGCGCGCCGCATCCGCGGCGAGCGCGCCTAAACCGCGCCGCGGCACCGCACCGCACAAACAAAAACGGCCCTTTTCAGGGCCACTAACATCTCTCCGTCGCGAGCAAACTTTGTCGGTCGCCTGCCTCTCGCCCCGCAACCCAAAAACAAAAACCACCACTTCCCGTCCGTCCGCCACACCCGCTCACTCTGCCTGCCTGCTAGCAGCGCGCAACAATCACACATCATCCCTCCCCGGCGCTCAAAGCGCACAATACCCAACGGCCGACGTCACACCGCACGGGTGGCTGGCCGGCCGCCGCTTTCGTTTCGAAAACAAAACAACCCGCACTCCACTCCGACGGCCAACGGCCAGGCAGGCGCGCTCGCTCGCTCTACACGCCACCGAAATCCCCGCCGACTCCTTCCGCATCTCAACGTGCCCCCCGTTGCAAAACATAACACACACACACACACACACACACACACACACACACACACAAAGGAACAAAACAAAACAAAGACCAGACACGACTCGACAAGACAGACATCCGAGAAGAACGAACGCAGGCAAGCCAACCAACGTATTCAAACAAAACAACGTGACAGAAAACCAACCGTCGGCCGCCGCCACAAACACGGCGACAATCAACCACGACAACAACAACAACAACAACAACAACAACACCGCTTACCGCTACCGCCGCCCACACCCGCCACCGACCCCCGCAATCCAACCACCACGGCACGCAAACAGCATCCCCACGGGCATACAGAAACGCCAGACAGACACCCACACCAAACGCAACACGACAATCAAAACCTTCCCCGACGTGCTTTGATGGCCCTGAGAAGGGCCGTTTTGGGCCGCGCGTCTCTTGCGCGCCACTAGACGACGACGGGGGGTGGGGACGACGGAGTCAAGCGCCAAACCCTTCCTTTCCCATCTCTTTCTCCTCTACTCTACTTCTTCTTCTTGGGCGAAGCCTTCGCCTTAGACGGCGTCGTCGCCTTCTTCGGGCGCGGCGCCTTCGGCTTCTTCGTCGGAACCTTGGCGGCCTTCTTCGCCTTCGACGGCGACTTGGCCTTGGCCGGCTTGGCCGCAGCCGCCTTCTTCGCACCCGCGGGAGCGGCCGACGCCGCAGACGCCTTCTTGGCGGCGCCCGCCTTCCGACCGGTCGCCGCCTTCACGCCACCAGCCTTCTTTGCGCCGGCCGCACGGGCGCCCTTCTTCTCCTTGCTGGCCGGAGCGGCGCGCTTCTTCTTGGCACCGCCGGCACGAGCCTTGCCGCCCTCGGCCGCCCCCCCGCCGCCGGCGCCGGCAAGCTTGAACGAGCCGGACGCGCCCTTCCCCTTCGTCTGCACCAGCTCGCCCGCCACGACGGCCGACTTGAGGTACTTCTTGATAAACGGCGCCAGCTTCTCCGCGTCCAGCTTGTAGTGCGCGGCTATGTACTTCTTGATCGCCTGCAGCGACGACCCGCCGCGCTCCTTCAGACTCTTGATGGCGGCCGTCACCATCTCAGAGGTGCGCGGGTGCGCAGGCTTGGCGCGCGGCTTCTTCGCAGACGACGCAGACTTGGCCTTCTTCGTAGTGCCGGTGGCGGCGGGTGCCGCAGCAGTCTCGTTCGTAGCCGCCTGATCTGCCATTTCGACGACGCGCGTAACACACAGCGAGAGCGAGCGGGACGGCAGGCACGCAAGCACAGCACAGCAGCAGAGCAGAGAATGCTGTCGCATCATGGTGTAGTGTCCTCCAGGTTGACACTACTGGTGTGTGGGTGAAGTTCTGGTAGAATCGCTCTACCCTTCCTTCAACAAGTGGGACATCAGTGTCCTTCCAGGTTTTTCTTAGAGAGAAGCTTTTGGGTGTCTATGCTGCCCTGCTTCGTGGGCAATTTGATAATTGATGCTTGCTGCGGTTTTTTTTTTTTTTTTTTTTTTTTTTTTTTTTTTTTTTTTTTTCCCGCAGCAGATGTGGCTAGGCGCTACTTGTTACGTAGCAGTGTCTTCTAATCTGGTAGGGCGGCAACGTCTGCTGGCCGTCTCAGCAGGTCCGGCCAGCGGAGTGTGCGTCGCCAGTGTGGACGTCGTCCCAGATTCCTTATCAGCGGGTTGGTGGATGTACCCGCTTTGTTGTAGAAGTTTGTGGCCGCTTCTTCGAACCGCCTGCGTAGCGGTTCGATGTCTGCGACCACGTGAGTGTCCTCCGTCGGGAAGTCCCTTGGGAGGTGAAGAGCTAACCTGAGAGCCCTATTCTGCAGTTTTTGCAGCCGCTCCAGGTTAGTTTGCGCCGTGTTGCCCCACACTACCGCCGCGTATTCGAGGAGAGGTCGAATTACGGACTTATATAGCGTGAGGCCGACGCAGGTAGGCAGCGTCGTAGTGGGGTTTAGCAGTGGGTAGAGGAGTCTTAGTCTACCCAGTGCTTTGCCCCTGATGCTCTCCACGTGTGGCCTCCAGGTGAGGTGCCGGTCCAGTGTGACGCCCAGGTACTTCGCAGTACCGTTCCACGGGACCGGGACGCCTCGGACCGAGACTGTGGGCGCGTCGTCCTTGACGTGTCTCGTCGCAATGACGATGGCCTGGGACTTCTCCCCATTGTAAGCCAGGCGCCATTTTTTCGCCCAGTCAGTGAGGGCGTCGGTGGCCGTCTGAAGTTTCCGCTGCAACGCCTCGACGCATCTGCTGCGGCTGTACACGGCCGTGTCGTCCGCATACAGCGCCAGGTTGACGTGGGCTGTGCGCGGTGGGTCGGCCGTGTACAGAGAGTAGAGCGTCGGCCCAACGACCGAGCCTTGAGGTACACCCGCGAGTATACGACGCTCCGTGGAGATTCCACTGTCTGCTCTGACAGTATATGCGACATTCCCGCTGTCCCTATACATCGGGCCTAGTGGACGTGCTTTGAGTGCTCTCCGTCGGTAAACACTTCGAGCCGCAGTGAAATGCGGTAAACCACGCAGGCACTAGAAGGAAGACTGTAACACTGCTGTCCGTCATTCAACGTCACCTCAACAGGAAGCTGAATCCTTCCGATCCTTCCGAACACCTGGTGCGACTCTTCATGTGTGAAAAATGTGACTCCAGATGTGAGGGATGTGTATTTTCGCAACTGTAGCAAGAAGCAATTGCAAAAGGACCTCTACAAAAGTAAGTGAAACTTATTAAGTAACACTAACGATCTGCGAGTGAACTTCAGAAGTGGTTTTAGTATTGTTGTTTGACATAAATGTGGTACCTTAATCCTGAGTGATGGTTTAATGGGAACCTAGCTAACACTTTGTGCACTAGAAACAGGCCCTTTTGGACAACTTTTAAGTAGTACCAACGAAAGTGATATCAACTTCTACAGAGAATAACTGTAACACTCCAAGCTATTCCTGTGAAATAAGAAAACCAGGAAGAAGGGTTTCTAACTATAAACTATCAATACTCAAAGTAAACACAAATAAAAACATAATACGGTTTGTTTTCATAGTAACTGTTGTTTTGTTTCCTGTGAAGATTTTGAGATTACGAAATGGACAATATGTAATTGAAAAACTTCTCTTAATGTTCCAAGATCTTTTATTTATCTGAGAACAGCAGTAATTAAATTCTGCCTTTGGTCAACTGTTGTGCATTTATGATAATTAATCCTCAGTTGTTAATGGTAAACATTTTTCTATAAAGTGGTCAGATTGTACATGACGGCCGCTGTTAGTTATTTATCACATAATAGCTGGTTGCTAGTGCACGTAGTTATACGATTGGTTGTCGTGCTGCGCTGTAGTTAGCACATTGCCTTCTCCAACCTACGTAAATAAGACATATTACGACCATTACACTTTTCTTTTGGATAGATGTAAGACTACTAATAAGCTAACTCATAACTATAAATTCTATAACTTGCACAGTATGCTATTTCTGTCGTATCTTGCTTAGTACTTTGGGAGGTATTCACATAATTTTTTAAAAAACCCCTGCCTGTCCGAAATACTCGGACACTGGAGAGAACCAGTTGGGCAGAGCTGGCTTCCGCTAAGGCTCGTGGTGATTGTACACCTGGTACAAATATCACCATTGCGTCTAACAGCAGGCGAAGTAGTGATGGAACGCCTGTGGCCAGAAACACAGGCGCCATAAGGCGGACATATCCCATTGAATCAATTCCGCAAAGATCTGAAATGGAATCGCGGATGATACAGGCGGTTGACGAGATCCTAGCTGACTTTCAGCAAGAACTAAAGCAGAAAAAAGTGTCATCCACAGTCACATCGCAAGTAAGGGATAAGATCTGGGCGTTAGCGCTAGGGCAAGTCAGGCTGCATGGTCAAAATGAGGAGCTCCGATCCGAAAACGCGGAACTTCGTAAAGAACTCGCGGCGGCTGCACCTCCCGATTCGTTAGAGCGTATACAAAAACTAGAAGCCGAAATTATGGAGCTCAAGTTAGAAAATCAGAAACTTAAAAATGAAAGCAAATCCTTTCCATTGTCCTTTGCGGCTGTAACTGCCACAAGCACAAGACCATCAAACAGGGTACAGGAGCATATACAGAAGGCAAAATTCAAACAGTCAAGTACTCTCTTCTTTAAATCAGAAACAAATCAGGATGCCAGAGCCATACGTGAGGTAATCACCCAGAGTGTAAACCCCAAGCAAGACAAGCTTAAAATTAAGGCAATACGATCTACAGCAAATACAGTAATAATAGAAACCGAAACACAACAGGACAAACAAAAGCTAATAGAAAAAACGGCACACCTACAAAACATTAGATGTGAGGAACCTAGGAAATTCAGACCTCTCCTTGCAGTTTACAGAGTAGGAACATCCCTTACAGATGAAGAGTTCCTAGAGGAGCTGTATGAAATAAATCTCAGTGAGCATATAAACAAGGAGGAGTTCCAAAATGAGGTTAAAATTAAATTTAAAAAGGGTGTAAGGGGAAGACGAACTGTCAATAATATTCTTGAAGTAACACCAAGGGTTAGACTACTTCTCTTGCAAAAAGAAAGAGTCTACATACAGTTTGAGTCACTTCACATTGAAGATTACGTAGCTGTCCAAAAATGCTCCAAATGCTGGGGTCTTGGGCACTCACCGAGGTACTGTGAAAAACCCATAGTATGTGGCAAATGTGCAAAAACAGGCCATAAACAACTTGAGTGCCAAGAGGAGACTACAGTGGGATGTATACCATGTATGTACAGAAACAGGGTATGTAATAAAGGGGGGGGCCCTGAGTGTCCGACATATAGACAGCTATACGAAAGGCAGATTGAGCGTACAGAATATGAAACCGTTAACAACGTACAATAACCAAGAAGGAAGCTACAGTAACCACACCAAAATAACTCCCCGAAAAGCACATGTCAGAATTTATAAACTTACTGATGCAGAGTCGGATAATAGTAGTTGGCTCAAACATAAAACATTAAATAACGGGTTAGGTTTTCTACAGCGAACAACTAGTGGTAGGCGAAGCTCAGACCCAATGTGGTGCATTGTAATAAACAACAAATTTCACGCCAGCAAACCTCTATGTGTCCACAGACGAGTTTCCCATTACCTGCACATACTCTCTATGGATCTGGCTAGAATACATGGACGAGTCTCCCTCGACCCTAAACAGCTTGTGAGTTTTCCTTCTCTGGAAAATCCGCCTTGAAGGTGATCCAACTGAATTGTATGAGGAGTTCCACAGTTAGTATGGAACTAGGCAGGTTCTTGGGAGAAGTAAAAGCAGACGTCCTCTGTGTTCAGGAACCTCTCCTGCGTGGCGGCAAGATCCCAGAGCTACCCTCTAATTACATAACAGTTGCTGGCACGTCTGGCGCGAAGTCGGCCATAATAGTAGTAAATAAAAGTATTGCAGTCACAAAGATTGCTCAGTTATGTTCCGAGCATGTGGCCACCGCCGAAATAGCCATAGGACGAGATATATGGATAATATCCTCAATTTATGCTCAATTTTCCTACGATATCCAACCTTTTGTTGATAAAATAAGGGACATAGCTCAATTCTCAAAAGACAAAAAACTTTTAATTGTGGCAGATATAAATGCAAAGTCGACGTTGTGGCATTCGAGCAGAACGGATGAGAGGGGGCAAACAGTGACAGATGTGATTAATGAATGCAACCTTTTCGTCCTAAATAAAGCAGGACAACCACCAACTTTTCGTGGACATGCCGGAGGTGAAACCAATATTGACATCTCACTAGCGAACACCAAGTCTATACCACTCATCAATACCTGGGAGGTTATGGATGGAGCCATATGTAGTGACCATAATCCCATTATCATTGAGATAAACCGTCCTATGTCCATACAAAATAGGGACGCTCAACATCAGCGTTTATTGATGAGTAAGGCAAATTGGCCAAAACTCAGGGATATGGTCACGGCAGCATCTTTGTCAACCGTCAATGGCAGCATAGACTACAGGACGCACGTTCTAACTAGTGTCCTACAGAAGGCGCAGCGTGCAAGTATCCCCACGGTACATGATAAGGGTGGAAAGCAGCTTCCATGGTCAGCGGAACTAACCAGACTGCGTAGAGAATCTAGAGTAAAACGTAAACACTACCAGACCGCGAAAACGGCGCCGGAGAGACAAATAAGGCTTCAACTCTATAGAAATGCAAGACATAAGTACAAAGAGGAATTACACAAAACCAGGATCAATCATTGGACAAACTTTGTTAAAACAGAATTACAAAAAGATATATGGGGGCAGCCGTATAAACTTCAGTCAGAACGCCTAAGGACACCGACTGTACTCTCGACACTAAAACAATCTGATGGCACCATGACGGAGGGATGGCGGAGCTCGGCTGAGTATCTCTTAAGCAGACTGCTGCCAAATGACGACCACACACAAGATGATCAGTGTCACATAGATCTCAGACGTAAAATGAAGGAAACTTACATAAGTGACAGAATTACCTTGCCATTCTCACAAGAAGAAGTCGCAATAGCAATCAAAAAACTTAAGAGTGGTAAAGCACCTGGCCCAGATAAAATCTTCCCAGAAACAATAAAACAGGCAGTTATCCAAATTACGCCATTTCTCACAAAATTGTTTAATGATGCTTTAAGCACAGGTAGAATCCCACATTTGTGGAAAACAGCCGAGGCGGTCATTATTAAAAAGTCCGAGGACAAGGACCCGACGGATCCTAAAACATACCGTCCTCTATGTTTATTAAACACACTGGCAAAGGTGCAGGAAAGGCTATTGTGTGATAGGCTACAGTCCCAAAGACGTCTTACCGGCCTTACACCCTTCCAGTATGGCTTCAGAGAGGAGAAGTGCATAGACGATGCTATCAATCAAGCACTACAGATTACGAACAGCACTCTGGACAAGTACGTGATGGCTATACTTATTGATGTGGCTGGAGCCTTTGACAATCTATGGTGGCCATCACTGTTTGCTCGCCTCAGAGAGATCCAGTTACCTACATCTTTATACAACAGTCTACTAGACTACTGTCGTAACAGAGTAGTGGAGTGGAGAGGAGGCACAAGAAAGGTAGTGAGACGTATTAGTAAAGGCTGCCCACAAGGCTCGATATGTGGCCCGATTTTTTGGGACATCGTCTTTGAGCCCCTCTTGGATATTATGGCCCAAGATCACCGTGTAAGAGGGGTGGTGGCTTATGCTGACGATCTTCTACTTCTGACGTCGGCGAACTCACGAGCCGCACTGGAACAGAACGGCACGCAACTCCTCATGAAAATCGACGGTTGGTGTAAGAAAAACAGACTTCATATTGCTGCAAATAAAACAGTTTACATATTACTCAAAGGAGTGCTGCAGAGAAATCCGATTCTGAAACTAAACGATGTTAACATACAGAGAAAACAAGTTACGCGCTACCTCGGCCTACACTTAGATGAGAAGCAAAATTTCAGCGAACACATGAAACTAACAATAGATAAAGCCAGTAAAATCATGCACAAGCTCGCCAGATTAAACTCGACGCAGTACAGACTGCCACTAAAGCTACTACGGACATATCACATAGCAATCTTTGAGGCCATAGCATGTTTTGCAGCAAGTACCTGGGCACACCGATTATTGTTGCAAACCAATAAAACTCTAATTAGAAGAGGACAGAGAAGTACGCTACTGAGAATGACTGGCGCTTTCAGCACGACATCTGCGGAAGCCCTGTGTGTGGTCATGGGAATCTACCCCATTGACATCACAATAAAATATAGGGCTGCCTCCTATTGGCTTCAAAAACGAAGAGGAGATAAGGTGCGGGAGATAACTGGGGAAGAGATCAGGGACAGACTGGGACTCAAAAAATGGCGTAATGTAACATGGCAAAGGGAATGGGACTCTTCAGATAAGGGGCGTCGCGTCTATTCCTTTTTTCCAGATATTGAGGAGAGGCTGAGACTAACACATGTGGACCCAAGCCGTGGGATGGTCCACTTTTTAACGGGTCATGGGCCGTATCCAGTACATTTAACACGTGTTGGATTAGCCGAGAGTGACATGTGTGTCTGTGGGGACCTGGGGACCCCTGAACATGTCGCACTTACGTGTAACACCCTTACGCATGTACGGCAAGTTCTAGATGACACACATATAAAACAACAAATACGTAACCAAGACTCATGGAACACACTCAATGACATAACAGACAAGGTCTCTACAGAAATGTATGACCTTTTTAGAAGGCAGAATCCCAATGGTAGGAGACAGAGACATCATTGTACACAAGGCCTAAATTACACTACAGAAACAAGTACTGATACTAATTCTGAAAGTGATACACAAAGTGAAATGGACCTAGAATGAGACTAAATTGAAGCATCTAGCTTGGCACTAATTATGAAGGTTCGTCAGCTATAGGAAAACTCCACACTAGAAAGGACTGAATCAGACTCAAAACAAAGATCTGGAAATGTCTGAAGGCGTAAAAACCCACTACACCCTTAGTAATTGTACTATATCATAAAGTAGCTGTACTTGAAGGGCCTGTGCCTGCTCTGATGTGCATTAAACACAATTGTACTGCAGATACCCTTTTATGTTTGTGTATCATTAATTTTCTTTGTACATCTTTTAAATGCAATTTGAACTAGATGGTGGCAGGACCCTACAGAAGGAAGATTGTATAAATATCAGTAAATTTGTTTTATTTTTGTAATGCCCAGAACAGGAACTATAATTTCCAAAGTAGCTACTTTTGAAGGGCCTGTGCCAGCTGTTATGGGTGTTGTAGATAAGTGTACTGCTTAGAACCTTAGTGTTTATATCATACGTATACTTGCAATACCCAGAGCCACATTCCCCCCTTTACGTATTATATCTATTAAAATGTTTTATATCTTTTTAATGCAGTTTTAACTAGATGGTGCCAGGACCCTTCAGAAGACCAATTGTATGGTGTTGTATATAAGTGTACTGCTTAGAACCTTTATGTTTATATCTTACATATACTTGCACCACCTAGAGCCACATTCCCCCCCTTTATGTATTATATCTATGAAAATGTTTTATATCTTTGTAGTGCAGTCTTTAACTAGATGGGGCCAGGACCCATTAGAAGACCAATTGTATGACTATCAGTAAATTTGTGTAAATATTAGTAACTGTTTGAAGCTAGCTGCAATAACCAATCTCAAAATTTATATGTTAACATGTTATCAGTTTTATTAGTCGTAAGAGAGTGTGACAGGCCTTGATTAATACCAGTATGAGTACATTATTAAGGATTACATTAAATGTTCTAAAACAGGATATAATGAGACTAGGGTGTATGTAAACAAATTGTAATACGGCAGCGACTCTGCCCCTTGCTGAAGTAGACAATGTAGTCTGTAATAGGAATGTGACCCTGTTTTTAACCAAGCTTCTAAGCTACAATCTCAAAGCAACTCCTACAGCAACTCTCATAGATGTAAATATTTTCCTTATTCTAATTGTGTAATTGTGTAATTGTGTAATTGTGTTAACCAAGCTTCTAAGCAACAATCTCAAAGCAACTCCTATAGCAACTCTCATAGATGTAAATATTTTCCTTATTCTAATTGTGTAAAGTAACAGTGCTTTTCTGTTTTTAACCAAGATTCCAAGCTATAATTTCAAAGCAACTCCTATAAGCAACTCTCATAGATGTAAATATCTTCCTGATTCTATTTGTGTGAAGTAATAGTGCTTTTATTTTTTCTTTTCTTTTGTAAATCACGATGTTTCATATTTCCTTGATATCCTACGTAGTTCTATATTGTATATTTGCTTCTTATAAATCAATACGTTAATATTTTTGTTATTTTTTTTTTATTCAGTTTTATTTTTTTTTATATTAAATATTATTAACATGATAACACTGTGTAAGTGAAATAGCAAACCACGCATGCAGCATGTAATAGCTCAGATCTGGTCCGCCTCCACGTGGCTAGGGACGGGAACGGTGCAGCTACTCGCAAACAAACCATTTGTGAGCATCTGCAACGGCTAAGAGACCATGACTTGCTGCAGACATACTGAAGTCAGTAAGCTAACAACCCACCATAGTTATCAAGGCGGTGGGTTTCGAATGTGGTTAAATGTAAAAAAAAAAAAAAAAAAAAAAAAAAAAAAAGTCTGCTCTGACGTGGAACGTTCTGCCCTCGAGGTAGCTCTGTAAGAGCTTCACGTGCGACACCGGGACGCCCAGGTCAAATAGTTTGAACAGGAGGCCCCGATGCCACACGGAGTCGAAGGCACGCGACACGTCGAGCAGGAGAGCGCCGAAATACTCGCGTCGGTCGATGGCACCGAACGCCTCCTCTGTTAGGCGCAGCAGCTGGTGTGTCGTGGCGTGTTGACTCCTGAAGCCAAACTGTTCGTTTGGTAGGAGTTGTTCTGCCTCGATGATCGCCCGCAGGCGGACCAGATACAGGCGTTCGAATATTTTCGAAAGTGCTGGAAGCAGGCTGATTGGCCTGTAGTTTTTCGCCCTTCGAATGTCCTTCCCTGGCTTGGGGAGGGCTACTATTTCAGCATGCTTCCAGCACGACGGGAACTGTTTGCTGAGCAGCACCTGGTTGAAGGTTGACGCGAGGACGTCGGCTGCCGTGTCTGGTAGCTGCTTCAGCATTATGTTCGTTACGTCATCTGGTCCACCTGCTTTTTTAGCATTTAGGTGGCGAAGCTGCAGCTTGACTTCGTCGGCTGAGATCGGCGGAATGGCGTCTTCTACCTCGTCATACTCCGCATCGAGGAAGACGGGGAGGCGTTCTTCTACCATCTGGATGTGGGCGGCGTCTATCGGGTCGTCGATCGGAGTGAAATTCGCGGCGAACGCGTCCGCTAGGGCTTCTGCCTTCGCGTTCGGCTCGCTCACGAATTCGGCTCCCACTTGCAGCGGCGGAATCCGTTGCATACGGCGCAGGTAGCCTTTTACGGCTTTCCACGCCGAGCCGTCATCGATGTTTAGTTGCTCCACCTTGCGCGCCCACTCCTGATTGCGGTGCGTGTCTACATCGGCCTTGATATGCCGGCACAATCTATTTAATTCGCGCTTTGTGGCTCGATTTCTTGTCCTCTGCCACTCGCGCTGTAGGCGGTTCTTTTGCGCTATAGCCTCCCGGATGTGTCGTGGCAGAGGGTGTGGCCGGCAGTCGATGTTGGCGTCGTCTCTGACAGGCGTGGCCGCTGCCGCGGCGTCAACTATCGACTGCCTGATGTGTTGAAGTGCTGCGTCTGCTCCGTGTTCCGCCGCGTCCGGTGTGGCCTCAAGGGAATCGGCGACGGCGTTGCGGAACTCGTCCCAGCTGATGTCTCGTATGTCGAGCCCTCTCCGCTGTCTTGGGAGAGCGTCGGCGTCGAGGTCAAATATGACCGGTACGTGGTCGGAGGACATCTTTGGCCGCGTACCGGCCGTGACGTGCAGGCGAGCGCCCTTGATGATCATGATATCCAGGATATCCGGGTGGCCCCGGTTCCGTGGATATATTGTCGGTTCATGAGGACCGATGACGACAGCTTCGTGGCGTTCCGCGACATGGAGTAAGCGCCGCCCGCTTGTGTTGGTCGTCCTGCTGTTCCAGACCGCATGCTTCGCGTTGAAGTCTCCCCCCAGTATGATTTTTCCGGGGAGAGCCAGCAACTTGTTGTAGTCTCCCGGTAGGAGCGCTCCTCTAGGCGGTCTGTAGACAGCGACGAACGTTATGGCGCCGTGTGCCGTCTCCACTGATACGGCAGTCGCTTCTGTCGTTGCCAGTTCCGGTATTTGGACTCGGTGGTGTCGTAGCGTCCTCCGTACATACACCGCTGTGCCGCCTCCGTGTGTTGGCCTGTCGTCCCTGTAGCATTCGTAGTTCGCTACGCCGACTCGGACGCCAGGCTTAAGCCACGTTTCGGTGACGAGACATACGTCGATGTTCTCGTCCCGTATAAGCTGCCGGAATTCGCCTGCCTGCTTAATGAGTCCCTCGGCGTTGAAGACGCAGGCTGTTAAACTCCTTAGCGCTTCAGGCATGATGGCTGCATGGTTGGATGGCGGATGCAACTTTCTGCACCACGGCCAGGAGCTCAGTCATCTGCTGCATCATTGTTTCCATGCAGCTGAGCATCCGTTCCACGCGGGCTTCATTGGCAGCGTTGCCGCCGACAACATGGCGCGCGTTGGTCTCCATTTGTCCGCCATCTTGTCGGGCGCCGACAGTATGGCGGGGCGCCGTGGGACGCCGCCATCTTGGCTCCGGGAAGTCCTTCGGGCTCGCAAGGTTAGGCGCGGCTGCCGGTGGTTGGTCCGCTGCGCGTGCCGGCGGGGCCGGGAAGGCTCGCGATGATTGGTCCGCGACGCGCTGGGTCGCTGCAGGGAGGGGAGCCTGGCGCTGCTGGGGTGCAGCGGCCGGGACTACCTGCCTGCGCGGCAGCGCTGTGGGCGGGGCAACGGCGCTTTGTCCTGCAGATGGGCCAGCTGCCGGCTGGGCTACGGTAGGTGGAGTCTGTCCGCCATTTCTCGCCGATGCGCGCGGAGCGGGGACTCCATTTTGTGGCGCCGCATTGTCTGCGACTTGGCGCGCTTTTGCGGTCGTTGCCCTGCCTCGGCGGCCGCCTCTCCTGTTGTTAGAGCAGAGAATCACAAGGCCCAGCCAGTGTCGCGGGCGGGCGCGGACGGCCGAGAGAGCGGCCGCCACTCTGCGCGCCGCCGCGCCGCGCCTCCCGCGCTTGCTACCGCCCAACGTCCGACAGCCTGTGCGGAGCAGCCCCAAACCTGCGCCACAACCGCCCGCGCCTTTCAAACCACCGAGGATGGGGCTACACACAGCCACACCACAGTCGCCAACCAGTCGCCACGGCAGCGCCGCAAACCACGGCCAAACTGCAGCTACCGCGCGCTACAGCCTGGGTCGGCCCGCCGAGAATCGCCGCCCCCGCCCAAATGCCGCCCCCACAGCCCCAGCCGACGACCCGCCACAATGGCCAAACCTTCGGCAAAACTCCCACACCGTCGCCGCGGCAGCCCGGCCAGCGCGGCCGGCGCCACAGCCACACAAGCCGAGGCGTGCGGCGATGACGGCCGTGCAAACGCGCCTCCGCCGCCCCATCGCCTTCCGTCGCCCTCCCGCCGTTTCCCGATCGGCCCGCAGCCGTCGGGCCACATCGCGCGCCGTCCTCCTCCTCTCGCCCGCCAACATTCACAGCCGTTTCTCAACAATTGCCCGCCGCAAACGGACGCCGCCTGCGCAACAGGCGCCGCCGCCCCTCGCCGCTTCCGACCCAACCCCTCGACCGAGGCAAACCGCAATCCGAATCTACAGACCAACCCAATCTGCCGTCAAGCACACACGACAGCCGACCTTACACGTTACGCGTTACACATTACGTTTACACGTCTACGTTAGGTTAGGTTAGGTGGACGTGGGTTAGGTTAAGGGGACTTGGGTTAGGTTAAGCGTCAAACTTAGGTTAAGCATTCAAACACGTCAGGCGTCAGAGGTTAGGTTAGGTTGGGTTAGGTTAGGTTAGGTTAGGTTAGGTTAGGTTAGGTTAGGTTAGGTTAGGTTAGGTTACACGTTAGGTTAAGGGGTCAGTGCTAGGTTAAGAAGCGTCAAACGTAGGTTAAAAAAGCGTTCAAACGTGAGGCGTGAGCCGGACAGCTTACCTTACGTAGACGTTAGGGGCTCACAGGCTGAGCTCACCTCGCCACACCACAGGTTAGGTTCGGTTCGGTTCGGTTCGGTTCGCTCGGCTCAGCGTAAAGCGCCGAGGTCAGGGTTACGTTCGTTCACCTTCGGGCGCCACACTTTCGGTTGAAAGGTCGCGACGGGACGACGTCGGCAGGCACGCCACAAACGAACAAAAACGTACAGACGACGTCGGAAACCGCCGACAGACGGGGGAGCAGCACGACCACGACCAGACACCGAGCGCGAACGAGACACACGCGAACCACCCCCACCGGCCAAAGGGCACCACACAACAACCCAGAGCACCACGTGTCGACACCAGAGCAACCCGCCGCTCACGCGACATGGCTGGCACCGAAGGGCAACCGCCCGCAACTGCGCTTTCCGCGCCGGCCCGGATGCACGTCGTGCTACAACAACACCACTACCGTACACAGCCGCTGTTCACAACATCACTATCAATGGCGTGCCCGCGGCTCGCCGCCGTCGCAGTCGCAGCCCCAACGCCAGCACTTTTGCGCCACCATTCACACGCACCGCAACACAGCTCGCCGACACAGCCGAACAAAACAAACACCACACAACAACAGCAACAGCAACAACGCCGCCGCCTCTACTTGTGCCGGCGACCCACCCCGCCGATGGCGCACCTTTCGCCAGCCGGCAATCGACACACACGCACCCACCCACCGGGGCCCAGTGCAAAAAAAAAAAAAAAAAACACACAAAAACAAAAAAACCAAACAACACAAACGACACGGGAAGCGCACACCGCCACTTCGCGCGCACGCCACCAACCAGTCGTCGTCTCAAAATAACAAACACAAACAAAATAAACTAACAACTAGGGCAACACAAAACAAAAACGCCTCGCACGAACCGCCCACAAAAAGGACAAGCACACGCACAGCCTCTGCTGACGACCACGACGCAGCGGCACGCTGCTCCTGTCCCGCGCCCCGCGCCCCACTCGATTCACAACTCACGCGACACCGTCAACGACGGGCTCGCTTCCCGCAACCTACCACCTTTCCGCCACGACGCACAGCCCCAGCCCCACCCGACGACGCCCGTGGCAACGACTGCACTTTCACCACCGCCTCCCCCTTCCCCCCCAAAACACACACACACACACAGCCAGCCAAAAACGCACTCGCGACCCACACATGCACGTGCATCGGCACACGCCAACCAGTCAACGTCGACAACCACACGCAAGGCTCGAAACGAAACCGGCGTCCTTCCACGTTGCCATCAAGCTACGCGACACAAGACACAAGGAACCAACACAACAGCCGGCCCCACTAATTCCCACTCTCACGCCGCAAAAAGCACACCGAAACCGCCAAACGCACGCACATTCCCCTTCGCACTGACACCACCGACCGGCTCGCTACCACACACCTCTCGGCAGCCGTTTCACGCCAATTCGCCACACCGCCCACACAGTCGACAAGCGCCCGCCCTGTACGGCACACGCAACGACGCAGCGCAGCAAAGGGCGCCCGCAACACATACCTCTCCGCCGCCCGACGCGCCAACCGCCACACCACACCGCCAGCCACTCGCAAATTGTGCACTGCCACCAGCCACACGTCCAACACGCCGCGCCGCCTCCGGCCACCCGCCAGGGGGCGCTCACGTCCGCGACAACAGCGCGGCCCGCCGGGCCGGGCCGGGCCGAACCGAACCGAGCCGCCGCTGCTCTGCACTCGGCACGGCCACACCCTGCTGCAGACCGGGCTCGTCCCTCTGTACGCGTCTGCCTGCGCATCAACACAACACGACCTTTTTTTTTTTTTTTTTTCTCTCTACCGCCATCCCTCCTTCTCGCGTTTTACTCGTTGTTGCAGCAGCGGCGCACACCTACACATCCACAGCCCCAGCCGAGCCGGCCTCACCTCAGGGCCCGCCGCCAGCGTCTCCTCCTCGGGCACAGGTGCGGTGCTGTGGCCGCCCATCCAACCGCATTGCTGGCCGTCCAGCCACCAGGCGTTCCCACTGCCGCGAGCCACGCCGCGCACCGACCCTGCTGCAGAAAACGAAGCATAGCCAGAGACCGACCGATACACAAAGCAAGCCGTCGCCTCGCCTCTTGTCCTTCCTGCCTTCCTTCCGCCCCCGCCCTTCTCACACCACCGCCTCTCCACTTTCGCCCCCCCCCCCTCCTTTTTTTTTTTTTTTTTTTTGTTTTCTTCTTTCTTTCTTTCTTTCTTTCTTTCTTTGGCCCTCTCTCCTTCCCGCCATGGCGGTTACGGCACCGCCTGCAGCGGCAGATTTTTTGCGCCCACACGCCTACTCCTACCACCATTAACCTTGCCCTGCCCTGCCCATCAACGTCGCAGTCGAACCGACGCTTGCCAACACACTGCCCACGTTCCTTTCTCTTTTCGGCCTACGCCCATTACGCGCCGCCGCCACAGCACCTTCCCTTCCCACAACACACCGACGTCATCACACGCACCCAAAACAGGGGCCACGACCGTGTTCCTCGCCCACTCCCATCCCGCACGGTACGCACATTCCCAACTACTACCGCGCACCCTCCCTTTCCAATCTGTGTGTCTCTGTGTCTGTGTCCTGTCCGCGCGTGACGCCTCTCAACATCCGCCGTCCCCCGTCCCGTTTTCGCCCCCATGCCGTCGTCGCGCCGCCTCCTCCCCGTCCACCGCCGCCCCTGTCCGCCCCGCACCACACCATACACCGCTGCTTGTCCCGGCCGTTGCCACCAAAGGCGCCGACCGCAAACGCGCCACGCCGCAGCCCCCGTGCGTCTCGCGCTCGCTTGCATCTCCGTGCCGACGCTGCCTCTCTTCCCACTCGCACTCGACCTCGACAACACAGTCTTTGGCTCCGCCACTGCGTGTTCCGGTGGTACGCACGCTGCAACACGTATGTATTCATTACCAGAGCGATGGCGAGGCATGACAGCATCTCTGTCTGACCAGAGAGTTCTTTATCGCTGCTAGTCGGCGCTTGGACCGCGCCAGACGACAGTAGTGGCACGCACCGGGTCGCCAGGAACAGTTGTTATATATATTGTAGCGCGAGTCGGGAGAGGTAGTAGTCGGTCGACAGTAGTAGCGGGTGGACGGTTGTACTGAGCGGGCGTCGGCGGCGTGCTCTGCTCGTCTCGCGACTCTGGTCACGGTTCGGGACGATGTATAGTATATTGTGTTATAATCAAAAAGGTGGTGTGACGCTGCATTGCGCAAATCTGATAACGTATGTTCATTGTACTTCTTTTGTTCAACAACAAAAGCCCCACTATTACTTTTTTTCTAAAGTAACTTTTGTCTCTTAACGAAAAACATTCACTTTTTAAAGACTACTTCCTATGGCATTTCCCTCCAAGGAGTGCAATTAATTACCAGCCAGCACTCATTCATTGCACACAGCTGTGTAAGGGGTATCTACAATTGAGGAGCGGATATAAATGCAATTTTTTTGTTTTTTTTTTTTGTGTGTGTGTTGTAACCTCCCAGCAAAATTTAAAATAATGGACAATGTTATTTACGGATGCTAATGGACATTGCGCTAATTGTAACCTCGCCCACAATGAGAGGTATTGAAAATGGCAACAAAAATGTGAAATTCGCAATCTGACTCAAATATAAAGTCTTCACACAACATTTACAAAAGTCCGTTCAGTGACAAGAAACTTCAATTAAACCGAAATATCGGTCTTTGGCCCTGTGCAAAACAATCAGAATTAAAGTCTTACCTCCGAATAAATGGATGTCACATTTCTGCTCTGGTTGTTGCGCAGCGCTTGGAGGAACTGCATTGCAAATAATAATATTCTCTTTTTTTGTGATTTTAGTGACATTTTTCTTCAAAGACGTGGAATGAAATGTGAAGTGCAACGAACTCTTTAGTTCAATAAAAAATTAAATGTTTGAAAAATGCTTTTGAAATAAAGATTATTATTGGGGAACTTGTTGGAGAATAATTACAATTTTTCATTATCTAATGATTATATTAATTAACAGTATACCTTATTCACCATCTTGACCAGTGTTGCCGACCGCCTACATCACACAACCGCACTCGGCTGCTACTACTGACCGACCGCTCTGCATGACGACTATTAGCGTACTGCACGCGACGACTACTGACAGAGTACAGCCCTCAACTACACAGAGCTACGGACTCGCAACGACTACTGACAGACTGACTGACTGAGAACCGCTCGCAACACTCGCGCAGTCCAGCGCAAACTCTCTGGTCACAGATGCTACAATGTCTCGCCATCGCTACTATGTTACATACGTGTTTCAGTGTCTTTTTCATTGGGGTAACGATCTTTGGCTCTTTTTATTCTGAATACAGGGCCAAAGGTCAACGCTGCTGCCCTTATACAATTTATCAGGTTTCATTATGTCTGTTGCAATGTTACATACGGTTCACTCTTTCATTAATATTATCGTTGGGTTTGTTTTGTAGGGACGTTAACATTCTGGCACATTTTTATTATCATCGGACTCTCTGCTATTTGTGCAGGGAGGTTATACCTGGGTCCATTTCCATTTCCATTTACATTTTAATATTGATAGACTTTTTGTTTTCTTTTTTGTTTCTTGTTGTTTTTTTTTTTTTTTTTGTTTTGTTTTTCCCGCTCTCACCACCACCGCCGCATCACGCCTTCCGTTTTCTTGGTTTCTTTTCTGTTCTTCAACATCACCGCGCCCCATTTCCACACCACAGCCATCAGCCTCCAAGACGGGCGGGCGCAGTGTGCCATTTCCGGCGCACAAGCACACCCGTACGGTACTCTCCTCGCCCCCACGCCACCAACAACACAGCGACCACGCGGCTTTCAGGCATGGCACGGCACGGCACGGCACCGGCGAAATGCGCCGCCCCCGCCCCTCCGCGCATCCGTCCGTCTCGCCACGTTCACTGACAGCCGCGTCTGCGGCTACACCACGACAACCACAACACAACACCGCTCCCCTCCCTGGCAACTCACATTGTTTTTCTCCTCCTCTTTTGCACAAACCACAACGCCGAGCACAGGCGCAAGCCACCCACACCGCGCCCCTCCCCGTCCCGTCTTTGGCCGCCGCTCCTCGTTTCCTCGTTTGCCCCCTCCCATCTCCCGAAATGCCATGCCAGCAGCGTTACGCATGCCCCTCCCCTGTCCACACAACACTACCGCCTAACGAACAGCCTTTTCCGGGCCACATGCAGGGCACGCCCACCTCCAAACACTGCCAATTCACGGACGCACACACACACTTTCCCGACACCTTTCTGTACGGAGGGTGCGTCATCTCGACCGTGACAGAGTGACGGCAACTATCGACGATCCATTTCCCCCCACTGGTAAAACATGTCCACTAACACCTACATACATCATTCAAGTACACAGACAATAGCATACACACAATGGGAGGGCACACGAACATGGACGGCACGGCACTGTCATACACTCTTCCTCAGAACCATATCAACAAACGTTACGTACATCCGGGAAAGCGAAAGCGAACGCGAAAGCGAAAGCAAAAGCAAAGGCAAAGCCCAATGCAGCCGTCAAAGGTAACGTTCACCACGGCAGACACTTGCAGCCGCGCCGCCGTTAAACGCATTTCAGTGCGGCTCCAATACGCCTCCGACACGGGAACGTTCCGTTGCTCTACGAATGCGTTTCCTCCCCTTTTTCCCTTCCTCTCTCTTTTGCCCCCCCTCCTTGCACTCTTGCCTCATTCCTCACGTTCTGCCCAGACATTCGACCGATCAAAGTCAACCTTTCGTTACCGTTCTCAGCGCGACGGTGTACAACAGTATGACGGGTGTGCCCAAGACTTCGGTTCAGTTGCGTGACGCCGGTCTATCGCGCCGATCGACAGTTACTCAGGGGGCGACGGATCGGACCACGTCACCGACACACAAAACACTTTCAAACAAACAAATACATACCGGATGGACACAGACAAACACGTGTACAGACATTCGCCAAACAAACGACCGCCGCCGCCGCCGTCGTCGTCTAGCGTGCATCTTGAATGACGACATCGGTGTGCGTGCGTCGTACGCAATCAGTCAGACACGGCTATCAAACATCAGAGTCGAATGGTACATCATCGTGCGTGTCGCCGTACACGTACAGTACAATACAACAACAAAACAATGCGTCTTAATGGCACGTTCATTTCAACGTCACTCACACACCTCCACGCTGCAGTTACGTCGCACCATTGTCAAACTCGGCGTACAGCAAAGGGAATAGTGGGCGGCAAAAAAAACCAAACAAAAACATTTCACATTTCACCCTCGCCATGTATGATGTGCAAAAAAACAAACCCGCAAACGGCCGTCGTTACGGTGACACAAAAGTCGCCGATCACACTGTCCCCCCTCGCAGACGGGTAACACACACACACACACACACACACACACCAACAACACCAATGGGTCAAAAACCACGCCAACGAGGCGTGCCACCATTCCACGCCACGGCGACCAACCTCGTGGCCGTACCCCGCGCAACACGCTTTGACGCGCCCCCCCACCCACAATCAAAATGCACACATACATCACAGCCGTCCACACAAACAACAACAACAATTCCGCCCTTCCCGCAAAAGGCAAGTTGGTGGCCCTGAAAAGGGCCGTTTTGCCGCTCTCGCAACGGAGGAGCCTTCTCCATCCTTCCTTCCATTCCAGAGCCACCTCCTTACTTGGAGCTCGTGTACTTGGTCACCGCCTTCGTGCCCTCGCTCACGGCGTGCTTGGCCAGCTCGCCAGGCAGCAACAGCCGCACAGCGGTCTGGATCTCGCGGGACGTGATGGTCGAGCGCTTGTTGTAGTGCGCCAGGCGAGAAGCCTCGGCCGCAATGCGCTCGAAAATGTCGTTCACGAAGCTGTTCATGATGCTCATCGCCTTCGACGAGATGCCCGTGTCAGGGTGCACCTGCTTCAGCACCTTGTAGATGTAGATGGCATAGCTCTCCTTCCTCTTGCGCTTCTTCTTCTTGTCGCCCTTCGAAATGTTCTTCTGCGCCTTGCCAGCCTTCTTGGCGGCCTTCCCGCTAGTCTTGGGCGGCATCTCGAACCAACGTACGGCAGCAGCAACACCAGTAGCAAGCGCTCCGCTCTAGTCAGCGTCTCCCCACACAGTGGCACCCGCCGCCAGCCGCCGCCGCACCTTTACCAGCTCGCCCTGTTGCGGCCGCCGACCAATGGGGCGCGCGCGCAACCGGCCGCCGCACCCGACCCCATAAAGCACCCCCACCCCGGCTGCGCCGGCACGCGCACGTGGGATCCCAAACTACACCTTCCCCACCGTACGACCCAAAGTTCTCAAGATTGCCATGCGAGGCATCCCGCTGAAGATGAAGGCGGACGCCTTTAAGGACGGCCTCATCACCATGGGTTTCGCGCCTACTGCAGTCACCCGGATGAAGATGCCTGGTACCCAGCGCCCCATCCCTTTGATGGAGATCGTGTTGCCTGATACGCCTGATAACAGGCAAATCTACCAAGTCACCCGGTTTTATGACCTCTCGGTGACTGTCGAGAAGTTACGCGCACGGAAGGGCCTCGTCCAATGCTACAATTGCCAGGAGCCGGGCCACACTTCCCGCCTCTGTCGCATGAGGCCCCGATGTGTCAAGTGTGGCGAGGGTCACCTCAGCCAGCAGTGTACCCGGTCCCGGGACGAACCAGCCACCTGTGCCCTGTGCAAGCGGGCTCATCCTGCGAGTTACCGCGGTTGCGCTGTCCACAAGGCAGCCAGCCGCCGCCAGCGTGGACTACCTCCCTTGCGGCCGACGTCCCGCTCCGATGGTCAACAGCAGCGGCGCCGAGCTGCGCCACCGCCTGCTCCACCTGCTACTCCTCCGCGGCAACCCGCCCAGCGGCGCCTGCTTGCTGCTCGGGCGGACCTTGGCTACGCCGACGTCCTCCAGGGCCGGACGACGCCTCCTCCTGCCCCTGCTGTCCAGCCTCTGCGACGCTCTGAAGACGGGCCTGCTCCACCTGCTGCAGCTGCTGATTTCATCGCGGTCTTGCAAGAAGTCCAGGCCACCCTCGTGGCTGTTTCTGCCGCTCTGGCCCAGCTGCCGACCGCCATCACTGCTGCAGTCCATGCAGCCCTCCGAAGTTTCCCCACTGCCACGGCGATCGCATCCGCTGGCCATGGCTCACAACCTTAGGCGCCACCAGACCTTCACGGCTGTAACGTGGAACGCGAATGGCCTCTTTCCTGCGCTTCTCGAATTCCGGCAGTTCCTCCAGGATTACAGCGTGGATGTGTGTCTCCTCACCGAGACCCATCTCAAGCCTGGACTTCGAGCGAACGCACCGAATTACGTCTGCTATCGCGACGACAGGCTGACGGCTGGCGGTGGGACAGCCATCTATGTCAAGCGGACACTCCGACACTATCGTGTCCCTCTGCCGAGGTTGGACTCCTGTGAAGCCACGGCCGTTGCAGTGGAGACGTCCCTTGGAACGGTCATCTTTCTCTCCGTGTACCGGCCGCCACGAGGCCACCTCACCGTCCATGATGCTGACACTCTCCTTCGTGCTGGGGTCAAGCTCTTCCTCGCCGGAGACCTGAATGCCAAGCACCAGCTCTGGAATTCTCGGACGCTGAACGTCAGTGGGAGGCGGCTCTATCACGCTGCTGAGAGGGCACGAGCTTCTGTGTATGGACCTGCTGAGCCGACGCACTACCCTTCGAACGGCTCTGCTCCAGACGTTTTGGACATTTGTCTCGTCAAGGGTGTCGACTGGTTTGTCACCCCTGACGTTCTGCACGCCTTGAGCTCCGACCACTTGCCGGTGCTCTTTCGACTACATGTCACTCCGCTTCCACCAGCGGCGAAGCTCGACACCCGGAAGACCGACTGGCCGCGCTTCCGGCAGCTTGTTCTGCAACGCCTCCCAGATGAGTCACCTCCACTGGACACGGATGTTAATGCTGCTCTTCACACCCTGACTGCGGCTCTCACCACGGCTGTTGCTGACTCCACTCCGCCTCCACGGGTTTCTTCAGTGGCAGCTCCAGCACTCCCTGCCGACTTAAGGGACCTTATCCGAGAACGAAACCGTCTCAACAGAGTTTGGCATGAAACACGCCAGCCCGTGCTGAAGCGGCGCATCAATCATCTCCGCCGCGTCATCAAGGCTGCCCTTGCTGCTCACCGTATCCGCCGGTGGGAGGAGAAGCTTGCCTCAGTTGATCCTGGGGCCGACACGTGGGAGTTGGTCCGTTCCCTCACACGGCATCGCCCACACATGCCGCCGCTCACAACTACCGATGGACCTGCTTCCACGCCCGCCGCTAAAGCCGAGGCCCTGGCGACGACTTTTGAGGCCAACTTCCGGCCCCTTGCGGCGCCGGTCGACAACGAGAACGTCCGCACAGTTGAGACCAGACTTGATGCCTTCCTCCACGGCGACCACGGTGACGCCACCATTGTGCCAACGTCGGAAAGGGAGGTCACTGACCATCTTCGCCGGCTTCCCCAGACGAAGGCCCCGGGGCACGACAACGTTGACGGGAGAGTCCTCCGCATGCTGCCCAGGATTGCCATCCTGTACGTGGTCGCTCTCTTCAACGCCGTCTTTCACCAACTGCAGTACCCAGAAGCTTGGAAGAAGGCTGTCGTTGTGGCCGTCCCGAAGCCGGGCAAAAACAGGACAGTACCGGAGCATTATCGCCCCATTAGTCTCCTCCCGACGCTGAGCAAAGTTTTTGAGAGGATCCTCCTCTCTAGGTTCGGCCGGCTGCTTCACCAGGACAACATCATTCCTCGGGAACAGTTTGGCTTCCGCCAGCACCACTCCACCACTCAACAGTTGCTCCGCGTCGTCGAGGAGGCGACACTGGCGTTCAACAATCGGGAGTTTTGCGGCCTTGTCTTGCTTGATGTGTCCAAGGCCTTTGACACCGTCTGGCACCACGGCCTGCTCTTCAAGTTGTTCCATCTCGGCATCCCTTCGTGCTTCGTCCGCCTACTTGGCACCTACCTTGAGGGCCGTACATTTGTCGTCCGAGTTGGCAGCACGACTTCCTCTGTTCGCCCGGTCCTTGCTGGAGTGCCACAAGGGAGTGTTCTGGGCCCGATATTGTATGCTGTCTACACCTCTGACCTGCCGATTTCCCCGAGGGTTGGTCGTGCCATCTATGCTGATGACACGGCCCTTTTCTCGCGCCATCGCAACATCGACGCCGTCCTCCGACGTCTGCAAGCTGCTCTGCAGGACCTCGAGCGCTGGGCCGCCGACTGGCGGATCGGCTTCAACGCCACCAAATCTCAGGCGATGCTCCTCACTCGCCGTCTCCCACCTGACGTGCCGCCCCTGGTGCTTTGTAATCAGGCCATCACCTGGACCACGACTGCTACCTACCTCGGGGTCATTCTCGATCGCACCCTGACATGGAAGCCTCACGTCACCGCTGTCCACCGGAAGACATCTCAGAGGGCTGGGGCATTGTACCCCATGCTCAACGAAACTTCCTCGCTCCCTGTCGCCAACGGACTGCATATCTATCGCACGTGCATTCGTCCGGTTATGGACTATGCCTGTGAAGTCTGGGGCAATGCTGCCCCCTCCCATATTCAGAGGCTCCAGCAACTACAAAACAAGCTCTTGCGCCGAGTTTACCATGTGCCGCGTGATTTCCCTCATCGCCCCCTCCATCAGGCGGCTGAGGAACCCCTCGTCCGGGAGAGATTTAAAGACGCAGCGCGCCGGTTTTATACTGCCACCCGCACTTCAGACAATCCCCTCGTCCGGAGGTTAGGACGCCATAATGACCCTCACGACCACTACAGGCGGCCCGTTGCCCTGATCGAATAATCAGGTCAGCCCAGAAGACTCACCACCACTTCTTCCTCTCAGCGATTTCCAGATATCATACGCGCTGACCACAACCAACCACACCCTGCAGCCTTGGTAGGAAATGCCTCTAGGTAAACCCTACGTTCACGATAGCCTGGGATGTTCCACACCCAGTCCAGACGAAAGGAGGCCGCGCGCGCGCCGGCACGCACTCCGCTGCTCGACTCGCTGCCGCTCGCACCGGTCGTTTTCGTTTCCGTTTCGTGTGCACCGTCGCTAGCCCATCGCCATGTCCGGACGCGGAAAGGGAGGCAAAGTCAAGGGCAAGTCAAAGTCCCGCTCAAGCAGGGCTGGGCTCCAGTTCCCGGTCGGCAGAATCCACCGCCTCCTGCGCAAGGGAAACTACGCAGAGCGCGTCGGCGCCGGGGCGCCCGTCTACCTCGCCGCCGTCATGGAGTACCTCGCGGCTGAGGTGCTCGAGCTGGCCGGAAACGCGGCCCGCGACAACAAGAAGACGCGCATCATCCCGCGCCACCTGCAGCTTGCCATCCGCAACGACGAGGAGCTCAACAAGCTCCTGTCGGGCGTCACCATCGCACAGGGTGGTGTCCTGCCCAACATCCAGGCCGTCCTGCTGCCAAAGAAGACCGAGAAGAAGGCCTAAAGGAGGCCAGGCAATCGCAGCGCCGCGTGCTCCCCTGCACGCAACGCGCTTTGCCGGCTCGGCCCACAACAATCGGCCCTTTTCAGGGCCACCACACACACCTACGTCCAAAGCAAAATTTCAGTCGTCCTCGCCGCACCTTGTTTTGTTTTAACTTTGCACTGTCACAGCACAGCCGCCGCCGGCGCACGTCCGCCATCTTGTCGTCCACACAGCCCGTGTGGCCCAACACACACACACACACACACACACACACACACACACACATTTTGCACGGTCGCAGTCGCCTTCCAAACCGACAACGGCAGCAATAATGACCATTGTTAAAGGGAGGCGTGTCGACACACCGCCCTCCACTCCCGCGCGCAACGGCCGTCGACACGAACGAAACAGCTGATCCGGCCGCCTATGCCCACACGCCTTGCCTCGGAAACCCCAACGCCGCCGCAAACAAACACACAGAGACAAACCACGCAAGCAAATAATCACCGCCTCTCGCACAACAACACACAGCCCGCCATCTCCGTCGCGATCGATACAAAGACACACAATAACAAACACACAAACGAAGCAGCTCCACACACAGCCAGCCACATGACACGTTTCCTTTCCTTCTCCCCTCCCAGTCACATCACGTCGCTCAAACGGAAAGAAAGAAAGAAACAAACAAACAAACAACACAGCGCACACACGCAGCAACAACACAGACTCTTTCGCACTTTTCAACTTCCGAACAGTGTGGTGGCCCTGAAAAGGGCCGTTTTCTAGTCTCTCCCACCCACAAGCACGGCCGCGGGAAGGCCAGCGCCCGCTGCGACGCAGCCTAACCGCCGAAACCGTACAGGGTGCGCCCCTGCCTCTTCAGGGCGTACACCACGTCCATGGCCGTCACAGTCTTGCGCTTGGCGTGCTCAGTGTACGTCACCGCGTCGCGGATCACGTTCTCCAGGAACACCTTCAGCACCCCGCGGGTCTCCTCGTAGATCAGACCAGAGATGCGCTTCACGCCGCCCCTGCGAGCCAGGCGGCGGATGGCGGGCTTCGTGATGCCCTGGATGTTGTCGCGCAACACCTTGCGGTGCCGCTTGGCGCCACCCTTGCCGAGCCCCTTTCCTCCCTTGCCGCGGCCTGTCATCCTTCCTTCCTCGGGCAAAGCAAAACGTGCACAAACAGCAGCTGCAGCGGCTGGCGAGTCGGCTACGGTCTGCGCCCAGCGCGCCCGCCGCCCCCCTATATAGACTCTGGCCCGCCCTCCCCCCACCACGCGCAACCGAGGGCATATAAGCGCAGCACGGAGGCGCGCGGGCCCGTTGTCAAGGCAGCACCGGACGCCGCGCCGCACCTAACCTCCACGCACGCCGCTCCGCTACCGCTACCGCTACCGCCATGGCCCGCACAAAGCAAACGGCCCGCAAGTCCACCGGCGGAAAGGCGCCGCGCAAACAGCTCGCCACCAAGGCGGCGAGGAAGAGCGCGCCCGCCACCGGAGGCGTCAAGAAGCCCCACCGCTACAGGCCGGGCACCGTCGCCCTGCGAGAAATCAGGCGCTACCAGAAGAGCACAGAGCTGCTCATCCGCAAGCTGCCATTCCAGCGCCTAGTGCGCGAGATCGCCCAGGACTTCAAGACCGACCTGCGCTTCCAGAGCTCCGCAGTCATGGCCCTGCAGGAGGCCAGCGAGGCCTACCTCGTCGGCCTCTTCGAAGACACCAACCTGTGCGCAATCCACGCCAAGCGCGTCACCATCATGCCCAAGGACATCCAGCTCGCGCGCCGCATCCGCGGCGAGCGCGCCTAAACCGCGCCGCGGCACCGCACCGCACAAACAAAAACGGCCCTTTTCAGGGCCACTAACATCTCTCCGTCGCGAGCAAACTTTGTCGGTCGCCTGCCTCTCGCCCCGCAACCCAAAAACAAAAACCACCACTTCCCGTCCGTCCGCCACACCCGCTCACTCTGCCTGCCTGCTAGCAGCGCGCAACAATCACACATCATCCCTCCCCGGCGCTCAAAGCGCACAATACCCAACGGCCGACGTCACACCGCACGGGTGGCTGGCCGGCCGCCGCTTTCGTTTCGAAAACAAAACAACCCGCACTCCACTCCGACGGCCAACGGCCAGGCAGGCGCGCTCGCTCGCTCTACACGCCACCGAAATCCCCGCCGACTCCTTCCGCATCTCAACGTGCCCCCCGTTGCAAAACATAACACACACACACACACACACACACACACACACACACACACACACACACAAAGGAACAAAACAAAACAAAGACCAGACACGACTCGACAAGACAGACATCCGAGAAGAACGAACGCAGGCAAGCCAACCAACGTATTCAAACAAAACAACGTGACAGAAAACCAACCGTCGGCCGCCGCCACAAACACGGCGACAATCAACCACGACAACAACAACAACAACAACAACAACAACACCGCTTACCGCTACCGCCGCCCACACCCGCCACCGACCCCCGCAATCCAACCACCACGGCACGCAAACAGCATCCCCACGGGCATACAGAAACGCCAGACAGACACCCACACCAAACGCAACACGACAATCAAAACCTTCCCCGACGTGCTTTGATGGCCCTGAGAAGGGCCGTTTTGGGCCGCGCGTCTCTTGCGCGCCACTAGACGACGACGGGGGGTGGGGACGACGGAGTCAAGCGCCAAACCCTTCCTTTCCCATCTCTTTCTCCTCTACTCTACTTCTTCTTCTTGGGCGAAGCCTTCGCCTTAGACGGCGTCGTCGCCTTCTTCGGGCGCGGCGCCTTCGGCTTCTTCGTCGGAACCTTGGCGGCCTTCTTCGCCTTCGACGGCGACTTGGCCTTGGCCGGCTTGGCCGCAGCCGCCTTCTTCGCACCCGCGGGAGCGGCCGACGCCGCAGACGCCTTCTTGGCGGCGCCCGCCTTCCGACCGGTCGCCGCCTTCACGCCACCAGCCTTCTTTGCGCCGGCCGCACGGGCGCCCTTCTTCTCCTTGCTGGCCGGAGCGGCGCGCTTCTTCTTGGCACCGCCGGCACGAGCCTTGCCGCCCTCGGCCGCCCCCCCGCCGCCGGCGCCGGCAAGCTTGAACGAGCCGGACGCGCCCTTCCCCTTCGTCTGCACCAGCTCGCCCGCCACGACGGCCGACTTGAGGTACTTCTTGATAAACGGCGCCAGCTTCTCCGCGTCCAGCTTGTAGTGCGCGGCTATGTACTTCTTGATCGCCTGCAGCGACGACCCGCCGCGCTCCTTCAGACTCTTGATGGCGGCCGTCACCATCTCAGAGGTGCGCGGGTGCGCAGGCTTGGCGCGCGGCTTCTTCGCAGACGACGCAGACTTGGCCTTCTTCGTAGTGCCGGTGGCGGCGGGTGCCGCAGCAGTCTCGTTCGTAGCCGCCTGATCTGCCATTTCGACGACGCGCGTAACACACAGCGAGAGCGAGCGGGACGGCAGGCACGCAAGCACAGCACAGCAGCAGAGCAGAGAATCACAAGGCCCAGCCAGTGTCGCGGGCGGGCGCGGACGGCCGAGAGAGCGGCCGCCACTCTGCGCGCCGCCGCGCCGCGCCTCCCGCGCTTGCTACCGCCCAACGTCCGACAGCCTGTGCGGAGCAGCCCCAAACCTGCGCCACAACCGCCCGCGCCTTTCAAACCACCGAGGATGGGGCTACACACAGCCACACCACAGTCGCCAACCAGTCGCCACGGCAGCGCCGCAAACCACGGCCAAACTGCAGCTACCGCGCGCTACAGCCTGGGTCGGCCCGCCGAGAATCGCCGCCCCCGCCCAAATGCCGCCCCCACAGCCCCAGCCGACGACCCGCCACAATGGCCAAACCTTCGGCAAAACTCCCACACCGTCGCCGCGGCAGCCCGGCCAGCGCGGCCGGCGCCACAGCCACACAAGCCGAGGCGTGCGGCGATGACGGCCGTGCAAACGCGCCTCCGCCGCCCCATCGCCTTCCGTCGCCCTCCCGCCGTTTCCCGATCGGCCCGCAGCCGTCGGGCCACATCGCGCGCCGTCCTCCTCCTCTCGCCCGCCAACATTCACAGCCGTTTCTCAACAATTGCCCGCCGCAAACGGACGCCGCCTGCGCAACAGGCGCCGCCGCCCCTCGCCGCTTCCGACCCAACCCCTCGACCGAGGCAAACCGCAATCCGAATCTACAGACCAACCCAATCTGCCGTCAAGCACACACGACAGCCGACCTTACACGTTACGCGTTACACATTACGTTTACACGTCTACGTTAGGTTAGGTTAGGTGGACGTGGGTTAGGTTAAGGGGACTTGGGTTAGGTTAAGCGTCAAACTTAGGTTAAGCATTCAAACACGTCAGGCGTCAGAGGTTAGGTTAGGTTGGGTTAGGTTAGGTTAGGTTAGGTTAGGTTAGGTTAGGTTAGGTTACACGTTAGGTTAAGGGGTCAGTGCTAGGTTAAGAAGCGTCAAACGTAGGTTAAAAAAGCGTTCAAACGTGAGGCGTGAGCCGGACAGCTTACCTTACGTAGACGTTAGGGGCTCACAGGCTGAGCTCACCTCGCCACACCACAGGTTAGGTTCGGTTCGGTTCGGTTCGGTTCGCTCGGCTCAGCGTAAAGCGCCGAGGTCAGGGTTACGTTCGTTCACCTTCGGGCGCCACACTTTCGGTTGAAAGGTCGCGACGGGACGACGTCGGCAGGCACGCCGCAAACGAACAAAAACGTACAGACGACGTCGGAAACCGCCGACAGACGGGGGAGCAGCACGACCACGACCAGACACCGAGCGCGAACGAGACACACGCGAACCACCCCCACCGGCCAAAGGGCACCACACAACAACCCAGAGCACCACGTGTCGACACCAGAGCAACCCGCCGCTCACGCGACATGGCTGGCACCGAAGGGCAACCGCCCGCAACTGCGCTTTCCGCGCCGGCCCGGATGCACGTCGTGCTACAACAACACCACTACCGTACACAGCCGCTGTTCACAACATCACTATCAATGGCGCGCCCGCGGCTCGCCGCCGTCGCAGTCGCAGCCCCAACGCCAGCACTTTTGCACCACCATTCACACGCACCGCAACACAGCTCGCCGACACAGCCGAACAAAACAAACACCACACAACAACAGCAACAGCAACAACGCCGCCGCCTCTACTTGTGCCGGCGACCCACCCCGCCGATGGCGCACCTTTCGCCAGCCGGCAATCGACACACACGCACCCACCCACCGGGGCCCAGTGCAAAAAAAAAAAAAAAAAAAAAACACACAAAAACAAAAAAACCAAACAACACAAACGACACGGGAAGCGCACACCGCCACTTCGCGCGCACGCCACCAACCAGTCGTCGTCTCAAAATAACAAACACAAACAAAATAAACTAACAACTAGGGCAACACAAAACAAAAACGCCTCGCACGAACCGCCCACAAAAAGGACAAGCACACGCACAGCCTCTGCTGACGACCACGACGCAGCGGCACGCTGCTCCTGTCCCGCGCCCCGCGCCCCACTCGATTCACAACTCACGCGACACCGTCAACGACGGGCTCGCTTCCCGCAACCTACCACCTTTCCGCCACGACGCACAGCCCCAGCCCCACCCGACGACGCCCGTGGCAACGACTGCACTTTCACCACCGCCTCCCCCTTCCCCCCCAAAACACACACACACACACAGCCAGCCAAAAACGCACTCGCGACCCACACATGCACGTGCATCGGCACACGCCAACCAGTCAACGTCGACAACCACACGCAAGGCTCGAAACGAAACCGGCGTCCTTCCACGTTGCCATCAAGCTACGCGACACAAGACACAAGGAACCAACACAACAGCCGGCCCCACTAATTCCCACTCTCACGCCGCAAAAAGCACACCGAAACCGCCAAACGCACGCACATTCCCCTTCGCACTGACACCACCGACCGGCTCGCTACCACACACCTCTCGGCAGCCGTTTCACGCCAATTCGCCACACCGCCCACACAGTCGACAAGCGCCCGCCCTGTACGGCACACGCAACGACGCAGCGCAGCAAAGGGCGCCCGCAACACATACCTCTCCGCCGCCCGACGCGCCAACCGCCACACCACACCGCCAGCCACTCGCAAATTGTGCACTGCCACCAGCCACACGTCCAACACGCCGCGCCGCCTCCGGCCACCCGCCAGGGGGCGCTCACGTCCGCGACAACAGCGCGGCCCGCCGGGCCGGGCCGGGCCGAACCGAACCGAGCCGCCGCTGCTCTGCACTCGGCACGGCCACACCCTGCTGCAGACCGGGCTCGTCCCTCTGTACGCGTCTGCCTGCGCATCAACACAACACGACCTTTTTTTTTTTTTTTTTCTCTCTACCGCCATCCCTCCTTCTCGCGTTTTACTCGTTGTTGCAGCAGCGGCGCACACCTACACATCCACAGCCCCAGCCGAGCCGGCCTCACCTCAGGGCCCGCCGCCAGCGTCTCCTCCTCGGGCACAGGTGCGGTGCTGTGGCCGCCCATCCAACCGCATTGCTGGCCGTCCAGCCACCAGGCGTTCCCACTGCCGCGAGCCACGCCGCGCACCGACCCTGCTGCAGAAAACGAAGCATAGCCAGAGACCGACCGATACACAAAGCAAGCCGTCGCCTCGCCTCTTGTCCTTCCTGCCTTCCTTCCGCCCCCGCCCTTCTCACACCACCGCCTCTCCACTTTCGCCCCCCCCCCCTCCTTTTTTTTTTTTTTTTTTTTTGTTTTCTTCTTTCTTTCTTTCTTTCTTTCTTTCTTTGGCCCTCTCTCCTTCCCGCCATGGCGGTTACGGCACCGCCTGCAGCGGCAGATTTTTTGCGCCCACACGCCTACTCCTACCACCATTAACCTTGCCCTGCCCTGCCCATCAACGTCGCAGTCGAACCGACGCTTGCCAACACACTGCCCACGTTCCTTTCTCTTTTCGGCCTACGCCCATTACGCGCCGCCGCCACAGCACCTTCCCTTCCCACAACACACCGACGTCATCACACGCACCCAAAACAGGGGCCACGACCGTGTTCCTCGCCCACTCCCATCCCGCACGGTACGCACATTCCCAACTACTACCGCGCACCCTCCCTTTCCAATCTGTGTGTCTCTGTGTCTGTGTCCTGTCCGCGCGTGACGCCTCTCAACATCCGCCGTCCCCCGTCCCGTTTTCGCCCCCATGCCGTCGTCGCGCCGCCTCCTCCCCGTCCACCGCCGCCCCTGTCCGCCCCGCACCACACCATACACCGCTGCTTGTCCCGGCCGTTGCCACCAAAGGCGCCGACCGCAAACGCGCCACGCCGCAGCCCCCGTGCGTCTCGCGCTCGCTTGCATCTCCGTGCCGACGCTGCCTCTCTTCCCACTCGCACTCGACCTCGACAACACAGTCTTTGGCTCCGCCACTGCGTGTTCCGGTGGTACGCACGCTGCAACACGTATGTATTCATTACCAGAGCGATGGCGAGGCATGACAGCATCTCTGTCTGACCAGAGAGTTCTTTATCGCTGCTAGTCGGCGCTTGGACCGCGCCAGACGACAGTAGTGGCACGCACCGGGTCGCCAGGAACAGTTGTTATATATATTGTAGCGCGAGTCGGGAGAGGTAGTAGTCGGTCGACAGTAGTAGCGGGTGGACGGTTGTACTGAGCGGGCGTCGGCGGCGTGCTCTGCTCGTCTCGCGACTCTGGTCACGGTTCGGGACGATGTATAGTATATTGTGTTATAATCAAAAAGGTGGTGTGACGCTGCATTGCGCAAATCTGATAACGTATGTTCATTGTACTTCTTTTGTTCAACAACAAAAGCCCCACTATTACTTTTTTTCTAAAGTAACTTTTGTCTCTTAACGAAAAACATTCACTTTTTAAAGACTACTTCCTATGGCATTTCCCTCCAAGGAGTGCAATTAATTACCAGCCAGCACTCATTCATTGCACACAGCTGTGTAAGGGGTATCTACAATTGAGGAGCGGATATAAATGCAAT
Organism: Schistocerca americana; assembly: GCF_021461395.2. NCBI lineage: Eukaryota > Metazoa > Arthropoda > Insecta > Orthoptera > Acrididae > Schistocerca > Schistocerca americana. Next base: position 73,382,767 of record NC_060126.1, on the reverse strand, counting down.
TTTTTTGTTTTTTTTTTGTGTGTGTGTTGTAACCTCCCAGCAAAATTTAAAATAATGGACAATGTTATTTACGGATGCTAATGGACATTGCGCTAATTGTAACCTCGCCCACAATGAGAGGTATTGAAAATGGCAACAAAAATGTGAAATTCGCAATCTGACTCAAATATAAAGTCTTCACACAACATTTACAAAAGTCCGTTCAGTGACAAGAAACTTCAATTAAACCGAAATATCGGTCTTTGGCCCTGTGCAAAACAATCAGAATTAAAGTCTTACCTCCGAATAAATGGATGTCACATTTCTGCTCTGGTTGTTGCGCAGCGCTTGGAGGAACTGCATTGCAAATAATAATATTCTCTTTTTTTGTGATTTTAGTGACATTTTTCTTCAAAGACGTGGAATGAAATGTGAAGTGCAACGAACTCTTTAGTTCAATAAAAAATTAAATGTTTGAAAAATGCTTTTGAAATAAAGATTATTATTGGGGAACTTGTTGGAGAATAATTACAATTTTTCATTATCTAATGATTATATTAATTAACAGTATACCTTATTCACCATCTTGACCAGTGTTGCCGACCGCCTACATCACACAACCGCACTCGGCTGCTACTACTGACCGACCGCTCTGCATGACGACTATTAGCGTACTGCACGCGACGACTACTGACAGAGTACAGCCCTCAACTACACAGAGCTACGGACTCGCAACGACTACTGACAGACTGACTGACTGAGAACCGCTCGCAACACTCGCGCAGTCCAGCGCAAACTCTCTGGTCACAGATGCTACAATGTCTCGCCATCGCTACTATGTTACATACGTGTTTCAGTGTCTTTTTCATTGGGGTAACGATCTTTGGCTCTTTTTATTCTGAATACAGGGCCAAAGGTCAACGCTGCTGCCCTTATACAATTTATCAGGTTTCATTATGTCTGTTGCAATGTTACATACGGTTCACTCTTTCATTAATATTATCGTTGGGTTTGTTTTGTAGGGACGTTAACATTCTGGCACATTTTTATTATCATCGGACTCTCTGCTATTTGTGCAGGGAGGTTATACCTGGGTCCATTTCCATTTCCATTTACATTTTAATATTGATAGACTTTTTGTTTTCTTTTTTGTTTCTTGTTGTTTTTTTTTTTTTTTTGTTTTGTTTTTCCCGCTCTCACCACCACCGCCGCATCACGCCTTCCGTTTTCTTGGTTTCTTTTCTGTTCTTCAACATCACCGCGCCCCATTTCCACACCACAGCCATCAGCCTCCAAGACGGGCGGGCGCAGTGTGCCATTTCCGGCGCACAAGCACACCCGTACGGTACTCTCCTCGCCCCCACGCCACCAACAACACAGCGACCACGCGGCTTTCAGGCATGGCACGGCACGGCACGGCACCGGCGAAATGCGCCGCCCCCGCCCCTCCGCGCATCCGTCCGTCTCGCCACGTTCACTGACAGCCGCGTCTGCGGCTACACCACGACAACCACAACACAACACCGCTCCCCTCCCTGGCAACTCACATTGTTTTTCTCCTCCTCTTTTGCACAAACCACAACGCCGAGCACAGGCGCAAGCCACCCACACCGCGCCCCTCCCCGTCCCGTCTTTGGCCGCCGCTCCTCGTTTCCTCGTTTGCCCCCTCCCATCTCCCGAAATGCCATGCCAGCAGCGTTACGCATGCCCCTCCCCTGTCCACACAACACTACCGCCTAACGAACAGCCTTTTCCGGGCCACATGCAGGGCACGCCCACCTCCAAACACTGCCAATTCACGGACGCACACACACACTTTCCCGACACCTTTCTGTACGGAGGGTGCGTCATCTCGACCGTGACAGAGTGACGGCAACTATCGACGATCCATTTCCCCCCACTGGTAAAACATGTCCACTAACACCTACATACATCATTCAAGTACACAGACAATAGCATACACACAATGGGAGGGCACACGAACATGGACGGCACGGCACTGTCATACACTCTTCCTCAGAACCATATCAACAAACGTTACGTACATCCGGGAAAGCGAAAGCGAACGCGAAAGCGAAAGCAAAAGCAAAGGCAAAGCCCAATGCAGCCGTCAAAGGTAACGTTCACCACGGCAGACACTTGCAGCCGCGCCGCCGTTAAACGCATTTCAGTGCGGCTCCAATACGCCTCCGACACGGGAACGTTCCGTTGCTCTACGAATGCGTTTCCTCCCCTTTTTCCCTTCCTCTCTCTTTTGCCCCCCCTCCTTGCACTCTTGCCTCATTCCTCACGTTCTGCCCAGACATTCGACCGATCAAAGTCAACCTTTCGTTACCGTTCTCAGCGCGACGGTGTACAACAGTATGACGGGTGTGCCCAAGACTTCGGTTCAGTTGCGTGACGCCGGTCTATCGCGCCGATCGACAGTTACTCAGGGGGCGACGGATCGGACCACGTCACCGACACACAAAACACTTTCAAACAAACAAATACATACCGGATGGACACAGACAAACACGTGTACAGACATTCGCCAAACAAACGACCGCCGCCGCCGCCGTCGTCGTCTAGCGTGCATCTTGAATGACGACATCGGTGTGCGTGCGTCGTACGCAATCAGTCAGACACGGCTATCAAACATCAGAGTCGAATGGTACATCATCGTGCGTGTCGCCGTACACGTACAGTACAATACAACAACAAAACAATGCGTCTTAATGGCACGTTCATTTCAACGTCACTCACACACCTCCACGCTGCAGTTACGTCGCACCATTGTCAAACTCGGCGTACAGCAAAGGGAATAGTGGGCGGCAAAAAAAACCAAACAAAAACATTTCACATTTCACCCTCGC
>NC_060126.1:73344933-73374933 GCF_021461395.2 Schistocerca americana | reverse complement strand
CGCGCTTGCTACCAGTGCCGACTGAGATGTCGCATAGTACGGACGGGGAGTTAGCGCGCGCGCGAGAAGCGAGCGACCACGTGCCGGCCGGCCGCGGTCCGATGGGGCTTGCCCCGTCGGCCGCCCCGCCATCAGCCGGCACACCTATGACGACTGGACCCGCGGTGGGGGGAAGTAATAGTACCCTTGCCGCGGAGCTGCCCCTGGATGACGAAATGGATTATTCTACGGACTCCGGCGATGCCTCCGTCGCCGATTCCGCTGAGCAGACATCGCAGCGCAGAAGAACTTGCCGCGATCGCGCTTCTGAACGGCGTCAACATCGACGTGAAGCAACCGCCGACGGCTTCCTGCAGCCGCCGCTAAAGAAACAAGCACGGCCCCAGCGCGTCGTTGCGAGAGAACTTGACGTGTCAAACCGCTATCAACCTCTCCAGGGGGAGGGAGCGACGCTTAATGAAGCCGCGTCGTCACTAGCGGAACAGCAGCAGCGCCGAGCAGCGGCACAACAACGAGCGGGAGAAGAGGCCCCGCCCCCCATGGACGATGAACAGCCGTCATCGCAGGACCGCTCACAGGCTCCGACATCGGCCCCGCATAGGAGGGTGCCACCTATTGTCCTCCGCTTCAAGGAATCTTACAAGAAGCTGCATACATGGCTGAAGACGCATTGCAAGCAGCCGTTCACGGTAAAGCAGGCAGGCGACGACACACTGAAGCTACAATTGTCGTCAACAGAAGACTACACCCTCACGGTTGACGAACTCGGGCGATCAGGCATCGCTATGTATACTTTCCCGGCGGTTCGCCCTCCGATCATCAAGACGCTTGTCAAGGGCATTCCGATGTCCTTGTCGCATGAAGACGTCAAGGAAGAGCTGCGCGACCTCGGTTTCGCCGCCTCCCTCGTCGAACATCATCGAATGCCGGGTACGAACCAGCACACAGGACATCGTATCATCATCTTACCTGATATCCCAGCGCATCGAGATATTTTCCAGCTTGACCGGTTTTATGACTTGTCCATCACCGTAGAAAGATTACGGAAGACGCGTGGCCCTGTACAGTGTTTCAGGTGCCAAGGATTTCGTCATGTCGCACGCTTGTGTACCATGGACTGGGTCTGCGTAAAATGCGGCGGCCCACATGATAGTCGAACGTGCACCAAGGCCAAGGAACAACCACCTACATGTGGTCTTTGCGGCGGACCTCATCCCGCCAACTTTCGCTCCTGCCCCAAACACAAGGAGGCGAGTCGACGGCAACGTGGCCTGCCTCCTGTCCCATCGAAGAGGACCACTGCTACGGGACGACGCCGCCAACAGCCACCGCCGCCGCCGCCGCCTGTACAGCCCAGCCGCGCTCAAGCTTGGCCCACACTAATGGACCGCCGTGCGGCCAAGATACGTGACGATCTCACAGTTGCAGACGCTCTCAAGCGGTCGCTACAGCAAGATGTCACTCCAGCAGCACCTGCCCGTCCGGCAGCGCCACAACGCCGGTGTGATCCGGCACCTCCAGCGGTTTCACCGCCTCTCCAGCCAGACCTGCAAGGAGTCTTCGCAATCCTCACACAAATTACTGCCTCTCTTGCTGAAGTCTCCAAAGCCATGTTGCAACTTCCAACCACCGTCGCCGCCGCTGTTGAGGCGACCATCAGCCGCGCCTTCCAGGCCCAAAGAGATGCTGCACCTACTCGACATGAATAGAGCACTTCACCTCGAAGACTTACGTATTGTGGCATACAACGCCAACAATCTTACGCATGATGTGCCGGAATTACACCAATTTCTTGTGGACAACAACGTGGACATCTGTATGCTTTCCGAGACGTTCCTCAAGCCAGGAATTCGCAGTAATATTGCTAATTATTGCTGCTACCGCACTGACCGACTGACGCATGGAGGCGGCACAGCAATATACATACGACGAACCATCCGACATCATGAAATTCAGCCACCTGCTACAAGGACTTTCGAAACGACTGCAGTGGTAGTGGAAACCAGAACCGGACCAGTGACGTTTCTAGCAGCCTACCGCAGCCCACGCCGACTCCTGGACCTCGACGACGCCCGACTCCTGCTACGAACACCCGGCAAACTATTCATCGCGGGCGATCTGAATTGTAAACATGCCGCCTGGAACTCTCAGGTCACCAATATGAGTGGACGTCTTCTTCTCCAGGCTGTGGAAGAAGCGCAGGCCTACGTTTGCGGCCCCGACGAGCCAACATGTTATCCCTCTCGCGGCAGACCTGATGTTATTGACGTGGCCATAACCAAGGGCATCCCGCAATTTATGAATGCGGAAACCCTAAATGCTCTTAATTCCGACCACCTGCCTGTACTGTTTGACTTGCACGTCGCTCCGGACCAATATGCCGGCCGTCTCAATTTGAAACACACAAACTGGGAACATTTTCGAGAGTGTGTTACATTCTCCGTTGACGTCATCAATGCAGATGAAGAGGTCTCTGAGGAGTCCGTAGGGACGCTCACCACCGCTATTACCGATGCCTTGGAGCTGGCTACACCACCACCCAAGCCTCCGCGACTCTCGCCGCCTGGACTACCACAGCACATCTTAGACAGCATCAGGACACGGAACAGGCTCTGCAGGGAGTGGCGCCTAACACGAAATGTCGACCTTAAGAAGCGGATTAATCAGCTACGCCGCGATATTAAGGCTGCAATCATCGCTCACAAGAACCAACAGTGGGCCGCCAAACTTCGATCATTCACGCCCGACCCCGCTAACTGGCAGGCCATCCGTTTCTTCACTAACCGTCGGACGCGCATCCCGCCGCTCGAGACTCCCGATCGAACTGCCTATCGTCCCACAGACAAGGCAAACCTGCTGGCTGATTCATTTGAAGTCAACTTTCGTCCGCTGAATGAGGGAGTGGACCCCCAGCGTGTCAATGACATCGATCAAGAGGCAGAAGCGCTGCTGCAAGAAGATGCAGACGACGACGGCGACGACCCCATTCCACCTGTTACCCCCGCAGAAGTGCAACATGCGATTCGAGCACTCCCATCGAACAAGGCTCCAGGATCTGACGACATAACTGGGCGGGTCCTAAAACAGTTGCCATGGACTGCAATAGTGCGGCTAGCCACTATTTTCAACTGGATACTCACCACTGCGACCTACCCAGCGGCGTGGAAGCACTCTGTTGTGGTACCTGTACCGAAACCCGGCAAAAACCGACGCCTTCCGACGAGTTATCGCCCGATTAGCCTGCTGCCACACGTCAGTAAATTGTTTGAGCGGCTTCTTCTACAACGACTTCAACACATCATCTCTCTCCGCAACATCTTACCCAATGAGCAGTTTGGATTTCGGAAAGGACATTCTACCAGTCACCAAATCATCCGAGTCGTCAACGACATCACAACCGCATTCAACAGGAAGGAGTTTTGTGGAGCAGTTCTCCTGGACATCACGAAAGCATTTGACAGCGTGTGGCATCAGGGGCTCATCTGGAAACTTAACTCGTTTGGCCTTCCACGAGCCTACGTCAAGCTGGTTGCCTCATACCTTCAACATCGCACTTTTGCAGTTCGAGTGGACGACGCACTCTCATCGGAACGGCCGATCTACGCGGGAGTGCCCCAAGGATCGGTACTTGGACCGGTGCTCTACACCCTGTATACGTCCGATCTCCCCACACCGCCGAGGGTCGAGAAAGCTATCTACGCGGATGATACGATGCTGTTCACACGAAGCCGTTGGCGCGACGTGATGAGGCCACGTCTTCAGAGTGCCTGCAACTTGTTGGAAGAATGGGCAACGAAATGGCGCATCCGATTCAATCCAGCCAAGACGCAAACGATCGTCTTCACGAAGCGAAGAACCATGCCAACACGACGACTACGACTGTACAATACGGAACTGGAGTGGCAAGACACAGTGCGCTACCTCGGGGTGATCCTCGATAAGAAACTAACATGGAAACCGCATGTGGACGACATCCGGAATAAAGTATCACAGCGCATGGGAGCGCTGTATCCTATAATCAACGAGGGCTCAGATCTTTCTGTCGAAAATGGCCTATTAATTTATCGCATGTACATTCGCCCCCTCATCGACTACGCGTGCGAAGTTTGGGGTAATGCTGCGAGGACTCATCTACAGAGACTCCAATCCCTTCAGAATAAGATACTTCGGCGGGTATTCCACGTACACCCGCAATTTCCGCACAAATACCTGCACGAAGCAGCTGAAGAACCAGAAGTGCTCCAGCGTCACCAAGAGATAGCGAGACGTTTCTACGAGAAAGCAATGATGTCCACTAACCCCCTCATCAGAGGCTTGGGGGAAGAACCTGATCCACACGACAGATACAGACGGCCGATCGCACTGCTCGCGAGATAATGCAGCAGTGCCCTTCAAAGTAAATTAGCTCCCTACCACATCATGCACGCACCCCGTGTCCGCACACACACAAGCCACACTGCAAATAAAGATGAACAAATTTAACACAACCCTCTCAAGATGTAGGAAATGCCGAAAGGTAAAACCTACGCCAGAAAGTTAGCAGATAACCTCAAGAAGCGGACGGAGCGGAACGGAGCGCTTGCTACCGCCCAACGTCCGACAGCCTGTGCGGAGCAGCCCCAAACCTGCGCCACAACCGCCCGCGCCTTTCAAACCACCGAGGATGGGGCTACACACAGCCACACCACAGTCGCCAACCAGTCGCCACGGCAGCGCCGCAAACCACGGCCAAACTGCAGCTACCGCGCGCTACAGCCTGGGTCGGCCCGCCGAGAATCGCCGCCCCCGCCCAAATGCCGCCCCCACAGCCCCAGCCGACGACCCGCCACAATGGCCAAACCTTCGGCAAAACTCCCACACCGTCGCCGCGGCAGCCCGGCCAGCGCGGCCGGCGCCACAGCCACACAAGCCGAGGCGTGCGGCGATGACGGCCGTGCAAACGCGCCTCCGCCGCCCCATCGCCTTCCGTCGCCCTCCCGCCGTTTCCCGATCGGCCCGCAGCCGTCGGGCCACATCGCGCGCCGTCCTCCTCCTCTCGCCCGCCAACATTCACAGCCGTTTCTCAACAATTGCCCGCCGCAAACGGACGCCGCCTGCGCAACAGGCGCCGCCGCCCCTCGCCGCTTCCGACCCAACCCCTCGACCGAGGCAAACCGCAATCCGAATCTACAGACCAACCCAATCTGCCGTCAAGCACACACGACAGCCGACCTTACACGTTACGCGTTACACATTACGTTTACACGTCTACGTTAGGTTAGGTTAGGTGGACGTGGGTTAGGTTAAGGGGACTTGGGTTAGGTTAAGCGTCAAACTTAGGTTAAGCATTCAAACACGTCAGGCGTCAGAGGTTAGGTTAGGTTGGGTTAGGTTAGGTTAGGTTAGGTTAGGTTAGGTTAGGTTAGGTTAGGTTAGGTTAGGTTACACGTTAGGTTAAGGGGTCAGTGCTAGGTTAAGAAGCGTCAAACGTAGGTTAAAAAAGCGTTCAAACGTGAGGCGTGAGCCGGACAGCTTACCTTACGTAGACGTTAGGGGCTCACAGGCTGAGCTCACCTCGCCACACCACAGGTTAGGTTCGGTTCGGTTCGGTTCGGTTCGCTCGGCTCAGCGTAAAGCGCCGAGGTCAGGGTTACGTTCGTTCACCTTCGGGCGCCACACTTTCGGTTGAAAGGTCGCGACGGGACGACGTCGGCAGGCACGCCGCAAACGAACAAAAACGTACAGACGACGTCGGAAACCGCCGACAGACGGGGGAGCAGCACGACCACGACCAGACACCGAGCGCGAACGAGACACACGCGAACCACCCCCACCGGCCAAAGGGCACCACACAACAACCCAGAGCACCACGTGTCGACACCAGAGCAACCCGCCGCTCACGCGACATGGCTGGCACCGAAGGGCAACCGCCCGCAACTGCGCTTTCCGCGCCGGCCCGGATGCACGTCGTGCTACAACAACACCACTACCGTACACAGCCGCTGTTCACAACATCACTATCAATGGCGCGCCCGCGGCTCGCCGCCGTCGCAGTCGCAGCCCCAACGCCAGCACTTTTGCACCACCATTCACACGCACCGCAACACAGCTCGCCGACACAGCCGAACAAAACAAACACCACACAACAACAGCAACAGCAACAACGCCGCCGCCTCTACTTGTGCCGGCGACCCACCCCGCCGATGGCGCACCTTTCGCCAGCCGGCAATCGACACACACGCACCCACCCACCGGGGCCCAGTGCAAAAAAAAAAAAAAAAAAACACACAAAAACAAAAAAACCAAACAACACAAACGACACGGGAAGCGCACACCGCCACTTCGCGCGCACGCCACCAACCAGTCGTCGTCTCAAAATAACAAACACAAACAAAATAAACTAACAACTAGGGCAACACAAAACAAAAACGCCTCGCACGAACCGCCCACAAAAAGGACAAGCACACGCACAGCCTCTGCTGACGACCACGACGCAGCGGCACGCTGCTCCTGTCCCGCGCCCCGCGCCCCACTCGATTCACAACTCACGCGACACCGTCAACGACGGGCTCGCTTCCCGCAACCTACCACCTTTCCGCCACGACGCACAGCCCCAGCCCCACCCGACGACGCCCGTGGCAACGACTGCACTTTCACCACCGCCTCCCCCTTCCCCCCCAAAACACACACACACACACAGCCAGCCAAAAACGCACTCGCGACCCACACATGCACGTGCATCGGCACACGCCAACCAGTCAACGTCGACAACCACACGCAAGGCTCGAAACGAAACCGGCGTCCTTCCACGTTGCCATCAAGCTACGCGACACAAGACACAAGGAACCAACACAACAGCCGGCCCCACTAATTCCCACTCTCACGCCGCAAAAAGCACACCGAAACCGCCAAACGCACGCACATTCCCCTTCGCACTGACACCACCGACCGGCTCGCTACCACACACCTCTCGGCAGCCGTTTCACGCCAATTCGCCACACCGCCCACACAGTCGACAAGCGCCCGCCCTGTACGGCACACGCAACGACGCAGCGCAGCAAAGGGCGCCCGCAACACATACCTCTCCGCCGCCCGACGCGCCAACCGCCACACCACACCGCCAGCCACTCGCAAATTGTGCACTGCCACCAGCCACACGTCCAACACGCCGCGCCGCCTCCGGCCACCCGCCAGGGGGCGCTCACGTCCGCGACAACAGCGCGGCCCGCCGGGCCGGGCCGGGCCGAACCGAACCGAGCCGCCGCTGCTCTGCACTCGGCACGGCCACACCCTGCTGCAGACCGGGCTCGTCCCTCTGTACGCGTCTGCCTGCGCATCAACACAACACGACCTTTTTTTTTTTTTTTTTTCTCTCTACCGCCATCCCTCCTTCTCGCGTTTTACTCGTTGTTGCAGCAGCGGCGCACACCTACACATCCACAGCCCCAGCCGAGCCGGCCTCACCTCAGGGCCCGCCGCCAGCGTCTCCTCCTCGGGCACAGGTGCGGTGCTGTGGCCGCCCATCCAACCGCATTGCTGGCCGTCCAGCCACCAGGCGTTCCCACTGCCGCGAGCCACGCCGCGCACCGACCCTGCTGCAGAAAACGAAGCATAGCCAGAGACCGACCGATACACAAAGCAAGCCGTCGCCTCGCCTCTTGTCCTTCCTGCCTTCCTTCCGCCCCCGCCCTTCTCACACCACCGCCTCTCCACTTTCGCCCCCCCCCCCCCTCCTTTTTTTTTTTTTTTTTTTTTGTTTTCTTCTTTCTTTCTTTCTTTCTTTCTTTCTTTGGCCCTCTCTCCTTCCCGCCATGGCGGTTACGGCACCGCCTGCAGCGGCAGATTTTTTGCGCCCACACGCCTACTCCTACCACCATTAACCTTGCCCTGCCCTGCCCATCAACGTCGCAGTCGAACCGACGCTTGCCAACACACTGCCCACGTTCCTTTCTCTTTTCGGCCTACGCCCATTACGCGCCGCCGCCACAGCACCTTCCCTTCCCACAACACACCGACGTCATCACACGCACCCAAAACAGGGGCCACGACCGTGTTCCTCGCCCACTCCCATCCCGCACGGTACGCACATTCCCAACTACTACCGCGCACCCTCCCTTTCCAATCTGTGTGTCTCTGTGTCTGTGTCCTGTCCGCGCGTGACGCCTCTCAACATCCGCCGTCCCCCGTCCCGTTTTCGCCCCCATGCCGTCGTCGCGCCGCCTCCTCCCCGTCCACCGCCGCCCCTGTCCGCCCCGCACCACACCATACACCGCTGCTTGTCCCGGCCGTTGCCACCAAAGGCGCCGACCGCAAACGCGCCACGCCGCAGCCCCCGTGCGTCTCGCGCTCGCTTGCATCTCCGTGCCGACGCTGCCTCTCTTCCCACTCGCACTCGACCTCGACAACACAGTCTTTGGCTCCGCCACTGCGTGTTCCGGTGGTACGCACGCTGCAACACGTATGTATTCATTACCAGAGCGATGGCGAGGCATGACAGCATCTCTGTCTGACCAGAGAGTTCTTTATCGCTGCTAGTCGGCGCTTGGACCGCGCCAGACGACAGTAGTGGCACGCACCGGGTCGCCAGGAACAGTTGTTATATATATTGTAGCGCGAGTCGGGAGAGGTAGTAGTCGGTCGACAGTAGTAGCGGGTGGACGGTTGTACTGAGCGGGCGTCGGCGGCGTGCTCTGCTCGTCTCGCGACTCTGGTCACGGTTCGGGACGATGTATAGTATATTGTGTTATAATCAAAAAGGTGGTGTGACGCTGCATTGCGCAAATCTGATAACGTATGTTCATTGTACTTCTTTTGTTCAACAACAAAAGCCCCACTATTACTTTTTTTCTAAAGTAACTTTTGTCTCTTAACGAAAAACATTCACTTTTTAAAGACTACTTCCTATGGCATTTCCCTCCAAGGAGTGCAATTAATTACCAGCCAGCACTCATTCATTGCACACAGCTGTGTAAGGGGTATCTACAATTGAGGAGCGGATATAAATGCAATTTTTTTGTTTTTTTTTTGTGTGTGTGTTGTAACCTCCCAGCAAAATTTAAAATAATGGACAATGTTATTTACGGATGCTAATGGACATTGCGCTAATTGTAACCTCGCCCACAATGAGAGGTATTGAAAATGGCAACAAAAATGTGAAATTCGCAATCTGACTCAAATATAAAGTCTTCACACAACATTTACAAAAGTCCGTTCAGTGACAAGAAACTTCAATTAAACCGAAATATCGGTCTTTGGCCCTGTGCAAAACAATCAGAATTAAAGTCTTACCTCCGAATAAATGGATGTCACATTTCTGCTCTGGTTGTTGCGCAGCGCTTGGAGGAACTGCATTGCAAATAATAATATTCTCTTTTTTTGTGATTTTAGTGACATTTTTCTTCAAAGACGTGGAATGAAATGTGAAGTGCAACGAACTCTTTAGTTCAATAAAAAATTAAATGTTTGAAAAATGCTTTTGAAATAAAGATTATTATTGGGGAACTTGTTGGAGAATAATTACAATTTTTCATTATCTAATGATTATATTAATTAACAGTATACCTTATTCACCATCTTGACCAGTGTTGCCGACCGCCTACATCACACAACCGCACTCGGCTGCTACTACTGACCGACCGCTCTGCATGACGACTATTAGCGTACTGCACGCGACGACTACTGACAGAGTACAGCCCTCAACTACACAGAGCTACGGACTCGCAACGACTACTGACAGACTGACTGACTGAGAACCGCTCGCAACACTCGCGCAGTCCAGCGCAAACTCTCTGGTCACAGATGCTACAATGTCTCGCCATCGCTACTATGTTACATACGTGTTTCAGTGTCTTTTTCATTGGGGTAACGATCTTTGGCTCTTTTTATTCTGAATACAGGGCCAAAGGTCAACGCTGCTGCCCTTATACAATTTATCAGGTTTCATTATGTCTGTTGCAATGTTACATACGGTTCACTCTTTCATTAATATTATCGTTGGGTTTGTTTTGTAGGGACGTTAACATTCTGGCACATTTTTATTATCATCGGACTCTCTGCTATTTGTGCAGGGAGGTTATACCTGGGTCCATTTCCATTTCCATTTACATTTTAATATTGATAGACTTTTTGTTTTCTTTTTTGTTTCTTGTTGTTTTTTTTTTTTTTTTGTTTTGTTTTTCCCGCTCTCACCACCACCGCCGCATCACGCCTTCCGTTTTCTTGGTTTCTTTTCTGTTCTTCAACATCACCGCGCCCCATTTCCACACCACAGCCATCAGCCTCCAAGACGGGCGGGCGCAGTGTGCCATTTCCGGCGCACAAGCACACCCGTACGGTACTCTCCTCGCCCCCACGCCACCAACAACACAGCGACCACGCGGCTTTCAGGCATGGCACGGCACGGCACGGCACCGGCGAAATGCGCCGCCCCCGCCCCTCCGCGCATCCGTCCGTCTCGCCACGTTCACTGACAGCCGCGTCTGCGGCTACACCACGACAACCACAACACAACACCGCTCCCCTCCCTGGCAACTCACATTGTTTTTCTCCTCCTCTTTTGCACAAACCACAACGCCGAGCACAGGCGCAAGCCACCCACACCGCGCCCCTCCCCGTCCCGTCTTTGGCCGCCGCTCCTCGTTTCCTCGTTTGCCCCCTCCCATCTCCCGAAATGCCATGCCAGCAGCGTTACGCATGCCCCTCCCCTGTCCACACAACACTACCGCCTAACGAACAGCCTTTTCCGGGCCACATGCAGGGCACGCCCACCTCCAAACACTGCCAATTCACGGACGCACACACACACTTTCCCGACACCTTTCTGTACGGAGGGTGCGTCATCTCGACCGTGACAGAGTGACGGCAACTATCGACGATCCATTTCCCCCCACTGGTAAAACATGTCCACTAACACCTACATACATCATTCAAGTACACAGACAATAGCATACACACAATGGGAGGGCACACGAACATGGACGGCACGGCACTGTCATACACTCTTCCTCAGAACCATATCAACAAACGTTACGTACATCCGGGAAAGCGAAAGCGAACGCGAAAGCGAAAGCAAAAGCAAAGGCAAAGCCCAATGCAGCCGTCAAAGGTAACGTTCACCACGGCAGACACTTGCAGCCGCGCCGCCGTTAAACGCATTTCAGTGCGGCTCCAATACGCCTCCGACACGGGAACGTTCCGTTGCTCTACGAATGCGTTTCCTCCCCTTTTTCCCTTCCTCTCTCTTTTGCCCCCCCTCCTTGCACTCTTGCCTCATTCCTCACGTTCTGCCCAGACATTCGACCGATCAAAGTCAACCTTTCGTTACCGTTCTCAGCGCGACGGTGTACAACAGTATGACGGGTGTGCCCAAGACTTCGGTTCAGTTGCGTGACGCCGGTCTATCGCGCCGATCGACAGTTACTCAGGGGGCGACGGATCGGACCACGTCACCGACACACAAAACACTTTCAAACAAACAAATACATACCGGATGGACACAGACAAACACGTGTACAGACATTCGCCAAACAAACGACCGCCGCCGCCGCCGTCGTCGTCTAGCGTGCATCTTGAATGACGACATCGGTGTGCGTGCGTCGTACGCAATCAGTCAGACACGGCTATCAAACATCAGAGTCGAATGGTACATCATCGTGCGTGTCGCCGTACACGTACAGTACAATACAACAACAAAACAATGCGTCTTAATGGCACGTTCATTTCAACGTCACTCACACACCTCCACGCTGCAGTTACGTCGCACCATTGTCAAACTCGGCGTACAGCAAAGGGAATAGTGGGCGGCAAAAAAAACCAAACAAAAACATTTCACATTTCACCCTCGCCATGTATGATGTGCAAAAAAACAAACCCGCAAACGGCCGTCGTTACGGTGACACAAAAGTCGCCGATCACACTGTCCCCCCTCGCAGACGGGTAACACACACACACACACACACACACACCAACAACACCAATGGGTCAAAAACCACGCCAACGAGGCGTGCCACCATTCCACGCCACGGCGACCAACCTCGTGGCCGTACCCCGCGCAACACGCTTTGACGCGCCCCCCCACCCACAATCAAAATGCACACATACAACACAGCCGTCCACACAAACAACAACAACAATTCCGCCCTTCCCGCAAAAGGCAAGTTGGTGGCCCTGAAAAGGGCCGTTTTGCCGCTCTCGCAACGGAGGAGCCTTCTCCATCCTTCCTTCCATTCCAGAGCCACCTCCTTACTTGGAGCTCGTGTACTTGGTCACCGCCTTCGTGCCCTCGCTCACGGCGTGCTTGGCCAGCTCGCCAGGCAGCAACAGCCGCACAGCGGTCTGGATCTCGCGGGACGTGATGGTCGAGCGCTTGTTGTAGTGCGCCAGGCGAGAAGCCTCGGCCGCAATGCGCTCGAAAATGTCGTTCACGAAGCTGTTCATGATGCTCATCGCCTTCGACGAGATGCCCGTGTCAGGGTGCACCTGCTTCAGCACCTTGTAGATGTAGATGGCATAGCTCTCCTTCCTCTTGCGCTTCTTCTTCTTGTCGCCCTTCGAAATGTTCTTCTGCGCCTTGCCAGCCTTCTTGGCGGCCTTCCCGCTAGTCTTGGGCGGCATCTCGAACCAACGTACGGCAGCAGCAACACCAGTAGCAAGCGCTCCGCTCTAGTCAGCGTCTCCCCACACAGTGGCACCCGCCGCCAGCCGCCGCCGCACCTTTACCAGCTCGCCCTGTTGCGGCCGCCGACCAATGGGGCGCGCGCGCAACCGGCCGCCGCACCCGAGCCCATAAAGCACCCCCACCCCGGCTGCGCCGGCACGCACTCCGCTGCTCGACTCGCTGCCGCTCGCACCGGTCGTTTTCGTTTCCGTTTCGTGTGCACCGTCGCTAGCCCATCACCATGTCCGGACGCGGAAAGGGAGGCAAAGTCAAGGGCAAGTCAAAGTCCCGCTCAAGCAGGGCTGGGCTCCAGTTCCCGGTCGGCAGAATCCACCGCCTCCTGCGCAAGGGAAACTACGCAGAGCGCGTCGGCGCCGGGGCGCCCGTCTACCTCGCCGCCGTCATGGAGTACCTCGCGGCTGAGGTGCTCGAGCTGGCCGGAAACGCGGCCCGCGACAACAAGAAGACGCGCATCATCCCGCGCCACCTGCAGCTTGCCATCCGCAACGACGAGGAGCTCAACAAGCTCCTGTCGGGCGTCACCATCGCACAGGGTGGTGTCCTGCCCAACATCCAGGCCGTCCTGCTGCCAAAGAAGACCGAGAAGAAGGCCTAAAGGAGGCCAGGCAATCGCAGCGCCACGTGCTCCCCTGCACGCAACGCGCTTTGCCGGCTCGGCCCACAACAATCGGCCCTTTTCAGGGCCACCACACACACCTACGTCCAAAGCAAAATTTCAGTCGTCCTCGCCGCACCTTGTTTTGTTTTAACTTTGCACTGTCACAGCACAGCCGCCGCCGGCGCACGTCCGCCATCTTGTCGTCCACACAGCCCGTGTGGCCCAACACACACACACACACACACACACACACACACACACACACACACATTTTGCACGGTCGCAGTCGCCTTCCAAACCGACAACGGCAGCAATAATGACCATTGTTAAAGGGAGGCGTGTCGACACACCGCCCTCCACTCCCGCGCGCAACGGCCGTCGACACGAACGAAACAGCTGATCCGGCCGCCTATGCCCACACGCCTTGCCTCGGAAACCCCAACGCCGCCGCAAACAAACACACAGAGACAAACCACGCAAGCAAATAATCACCGCCTCTCGCACAACAACACACAGCCCGCCATCTCCGTCGCGATCGATACAAAGACACACAATAACAAACACACAAACGAAGCAGCTCCACACACAGCCAGCCACATGACACGTTTCCTTTCCTTCTCCCCTCCCAGTCACATCACGTCGCTCAAACGGAAAGAAAGAAAGAAACAAACAAACAAACAACACAGCGCACACACGCAGCAACAACACAGACTCTTTCGCACTTTTCAACTTCCGAACAGTGTGGTGGCCCTGAAAAGGGCCGTTTTCTAGTCTCTCCCACCCACAAGCACGGCCGCGGGAAGGCCAGCGCCCGCTGCGACGCAGCCTAACCGCCGAAACCGTACAGGGTGCGCCCCTGCCTCTTCAGGGCGTACACCACGTCCATGGCCGTCACAGTCTTGCGCTTGGCGTGCTCAGTGTACGTCACCGCGTCGCGGATCACGTTCTCCAGGAACACCTTCAGCACCCCGCGGGTCTCCTCGTAGATCAGACCAGAGATGCGCTTCACGCCGCCCCTGCGAGCCAGGCGGCGGATGGCGGGCTTCGTGATGCCCTGGATGTTGTCGCGCAACACCTTGCGGTGCCGCTTGGCGCCACCCTTGCCGAGCCCCTTTCCTCCCTTGCCGCGGCCTGTCATCCTTCCTTCCTCGGGCAAAGCAAAACGTGCACAAACAGCAGCTGCAGCGGCTGGCGAGTCGGCTACGGTCTGCGCCCAGCGCGCCCGCCGCCCCCCTATATAGACTCTGGCCCGCCCTCCCCCCACCACGCGCAACCGAGGGCATATAAGCGCAGCACGGAGGCGCGCGGGCCCGTTGTCAAGGCAGCACCGGACGCCGCGCCGCACCTAACCTCCACGCACGCCGCTCCGCTACCGCTACCGCTACCGCCATGGCCCGCACAAAGCAAACGGCCCGCAAGTCCACCGGCGGAAAGGCGCCGCGCAAACAGCTCGCCACCAAGGCGGCGAGGAAGAGCGCGCCCGCCACCGGAGGCGTCAAGAAGCCCCACCGCTACAGGCCGGGCACCGTCGCCCTGCGAGAAATCAGGCGCTACCAGAAGAGCACAGAGCTGCTCATCCGCAAGCTGCCATTCCAGCGCCTAGTGCGCGAGATCGCCCAGGACTTCAAGACCGACCTGCGCTTCCAGAGCTCCGCAGTCATGGCCCTGCAGGAGGCCAGCGAGGCCTACCTCGTCGGCCTCTTCGAAGACACCAACCTGTGCGCAATCCACGCCAAGCGCGTCACCATCATGCCCAAGGACATCCAGCTCGCGCGCCGCATCCGCGGCGAGCGCGCCTAAACCGCGCCGCGGCACCGCACCGCACAAACAAAAACGGCCCTTTTCAGGGCCACTAACATCTCTCCGTCGCGAGCAAACTTTGTCGGTCGCCTGCCTCTCGCCCCGCAACCCAAAAACAAAAACCACCACTTCCCGTCCGTCCGCCACACCCGCTCACTCTGCCTGCCTGCTAGCAGCGCGCAACAATCACACATCATCCCTCCCCGGCGCTCAAAGCGCACAATACCCAACGGCCGACGTCACACCGCACGGGTGGCTGGCCGGCCGCCGCTTTCGTTTCGAAAACAAAACAACCCGCACTCCACTCCGACGGCCAACGGCCAGGCAGGCGCGCTCGCTCGCTCTACACGCCACCGAAATCCCCGCCGACTCCTTCCGCATCTCAACGTGCCCCCCGTTGCAAAACATAACACACACACACACACACACACACACACACACACACACACACACACACACAAAGGAACAAAACAAAACAAAGACCAGACACGACTCGACAAGACAGACATCCGAGAAGAACGAACGCAGGCAAGCCAACCAACGTATTCAAACAAAACAACGTGACAGAAAACCAACCGTCGGCCGCCGCCACAAACACGGCGACAATCAACCACGACAACAACAACAACAACAACACCGCTTACCGCTACCGCCGCCCACACCCGCCACCGACCCCCGCAATCCAACCACCACGGCACGCAAACAGCATCCCCACGGGCATACAGAAACGCCAGACAGACACCCACACCAAACGCAACACGACAATCAAAACCTTCCCCGACGTGCTTTGATGGCCCTGAGAAGGGCCGTTTTGGGCCGCGCGTCTCTTGCGCGCCACTAGACGACGGGGGGTGGGGACGACGGAGTCAAGCGCCAAACCCTTCCTTTCCCATCTCTTTCTCCTCTACTCTACTTCTTCTTCTTGGGCGAAGCCTTCGCCTTAGACGGCGTCGTCGCCTTCTTCGGGCGCGGCGCCTTCGGCTTCTTCGTCGGAACCTTGGCGGCCTTCTTCGCCTTCGACGGCGACTTGGCCTTGGCCGGCTTGGCCGCAGCCGCCTTCTTCGCACCCGCGGGAGCGGCCGACGCCGCAGACGCCTTCTTGGCGGCGCCCGCCTTCCGACCGGTCGCCGCCTTCACGCCACCAGCCTTCTTTGCGCCGGCCGCACGGGCGCCCTTCTTCTCCTTGCTGGCCGGAGCGGCGCGCTTCTTCTTGGCACCGCCGGCACGAGCCTTGCCGCCCTCGGCCGCCCCCCCGCCGCCGGCGCCGGCAAGCTTGAACGAGCCGGACGCGCCCTTCCCCTTCGTCTGCACCAGCTCGCCCGCCACGACGGCCGACTTGAGGTACTTCTTGATAAACGGCGCCAGCTTCTCCGCGTCCAGCTTGTAGTGCGCGGCTATGTACTTCTTGATCGCCTGCAGCGACGACCCGCCGCGCTCCTTCAGACTCTTGATGGCGGCCGTCACCATCTCAGAGATGCGCGGGTGCGCAGGCTTGGCGCGCGGCTTCTTCGCAGACGACGCAGACTTGGCCTTCTTCGTAGTGCCGGTGGCGGCGGGTGCCGCAGCAGTCTCGTTCGTAGCCGCCTGATCTGCCATTTCGACGACGCGCGTAACACACAGCGAGAGCGAGCGGGACGGCAGGCACGCAAGCACAGCACAGCAGCAGAGCAGAGAATCACAAGGCCCAGCCAGTGTCGCGGGCGGGCGCGGACGGCCGAGAGAGCGGCCGCCACTCTGCGCGCCGCCGCGCCGCGCCTCCCGCGCTTGCTACCGAGTTCGAGTTAGTCTTCCGTAGTGAGCAGACGTGCTACACGTGCGCTGCCATGAGTTCGGTATCTAGCTCAGCGAAGGGTGTGGCGGATCGCTGTCCGGCGGAGCTCGCTTCGTCGGCGGCCCCATCCGGCCCCCCCACCATGACGACCCGGCAAAGGCGTACAGGCAATTATCTGTTGACGACCACAGCGAGGGCCCTGGACATGGCAATGGATTATTCTTCTGACGCGTCGTTCGCCGACGACGCTCCTCGCCCGTCGACGTCCCAGTTTCGACGGAAACGCAGCGATCCCGGACCTGGACTGCCCCGTGTGGCGCCCACCGACGACGGCTTCATTCGTCCGCCGAAAAAGAAGCAGGCCAAGAACCAGGCACCGGCAGACGCGCCTGTCGTGCCTGTCAGCAACAGGTTTGACGTCATCGACGATGGGATGCAGGCGCCACAGGACCATGAGGCACCACAGCAGCCTCAACAGCACCTACAACCACAGCAGCAGCAGCAACCACAACAGCAGCAGCATAAAATTCCACCGATCGTGCTCCAATATCCGGACACCTATTTGAAATTGTACGATTGGCTGACGCACAATCTGAAGCAGCCTTTCTCAGCGAAGCAGGCTGGAGGCGATAAGTTGAAACTCACTGTCACGGCCACTGAAGACTACGTCAAAGTTATGGACATGGTGGGAACTGAGGGAATACCGTGCTACACGTTTCCCACTGTTCGCCCGCCCACTCTGAAGCTGATCTTTCGAGGCATCGTCGATTCTCTTCCGAACGACAGACTCAAGGAAGAATTGTCTGCATTGGGATTTGAGGCGACGGTCGTGGACTACCATCGGATGCCCGGCACGCAGCAGAAATCAGGTCTCCGTGTGGTGGTTCTCCCGGACACGCAAGAAAATCGCGACGTGTTTAAAATCAACAGAATTTGTGCCCTCTCCGTTTCTGTCGAGAAGCTACGTAAATCAAGAGGAGTGACTCAGTGCTTCCGCTGTCAGGGCTTTAACCACGTGGCGCGGCTCTGCACAATGCCATTTATATGTGTGAAGTGTGGTGGCCCTCATGACAGCCGCCAGTGTCCCGTCCCCAAGGACGAACCTGCCAAATGCGGACTGTGTGGCGGCAGGCACCCAGCCAGCTATCGTTCCTGCCAGAAACACAAAGATGCTAGTCGCCGACAGAGGGGTTTACCGCCCCTCAACGCCAAGACTCGACGTGCTGGGACCCGTGTCTTCAGAAGCACACCTGCCAGCAGCAGATACGTCGATGCACCGCTACAGGAGCGAGCTCCACTGATGCAACGGCGCGCGGCTTCCGTCCTCCCGTCTCCGACAGCGGCGGATGTCTTGAAGGGCACCGCCTCTCCAGCGGCACCCCCAACAGCAGCATTTGAGATTGCCTCGGCGTCCTTTCCACCTCTTCGAGGCCGGCGCGCTGACGACTTTGGCCGTCCCCAACCGCCTGCTGCGGCAGCTGACGTCAACCAACTTCTGGTGCTCATGCAGACCATGATGCAAGCCGTCACCGAGATGAGCCGAGCCATTCAAGCACTCCCGGCAGTTCTTGCCACGACAGTTGAAGCGGCCATTCGTGGTTCGCTTCAAGCCACCAGCGACGTTCCGCCTCCTCAACATGCCTAGGCCCCGACGCTATGAAGACCTTTGTATAGCCACCTATAATGCGGATGGCATTTACCACGACCTACTGGAGGTTCGCCAATTCCTGGAAGATGAGCATGTCGACATCTGCCTGGTCAGTGAGACGCATCTGAAGCCGGACCTGAGGGCCAATATCGCCAATTATCTCTGCTATCGGAATGATCGCCCCACTCGAGGTGGCGGTACAGCCATCTACATCAAGCGGACAATCTCACACTATGTTGTACCGACGCCTTCTCTGCGGAAGATGGAAGCGACAGCTGTGGCCGTCGAGACTTCGGTCGGCACAGTCACATTTGTGGCCGTCTACCGCCCACCTAAGCCGCACATTGACGTCGACGATGCGAAGGCATTGCTGCGCCTTCCTGGGAAGCTGTTCCTCGCCGGTGACTTTAACGCAAAGCATGCGGCGTGGAACTCACTCACCACCACTAATGACGGACGGCGGCTCCTCCACGTCCTCGAGCAAGCTGATGCGCACGCTTGTGGACCCGAGGAACCGACATGCTACCCCTCCAGAGGCAATCCGGATGTCCTGGACATCGCAATAACCAAGGGACTGACCCAGTTCATGTCGGCAGAAGTGAGACATGCTCTCAATTCTAACCATCTGCCTGTCATTTTCCAGCTGAACGTCCATCTTCCTCCGCAGACGCCGCGGTGGAATCTGCGACGTACCCACTGGGATGGCTACCGGGATCGGCTCCCCCATCTGCTGGCATTCACTCCACCGGATGCACCCGTCGATGATGCCACGGCGGGGTTCACCGCTGCTGTTACTACAGCTCTCCGGCAGTCCACGCCGCAGGCCGGCCGGCGACAGCCACTCCGTCCAGGGTTACCCCACGACATCCTGGACCTTATACGTCTCCGCAATCGCCTCTGCAAAGACTGGCGTCTCACCAGGGATCCCGGCCTTAAGCGACGTGTCAACCAACTTCGGCGCGACGTTAAGGCCGCCCTCGTCGCCCACAGGAACCAGCAGTGGGCCACGAAACTCGAGGCCTTTACACCGGATGCCAATCACTGGGACACGGTTCGCTTTTTCACTAAACGTCGGACGACTATTCCTCCGTTGGAAGCCCCGGCTGGACTCGTCTACACCCCTGAGGACAAGGCAAACGCCATCGCTGATGTCTTTGAAGCTAATTTCGTCCCTGTGAACGACCCGATTGACGTCAATCACGTTCAGCGCGTGGAAGCGGAAGTCCAGCACTACCTGGACCAACCTGCTGCTGCTGATGAGGACCAAATTCCGCCCGTCACGTTGGACGAAGTTCGGGCATGCATCGCTGGTCTGAACACCGCCAAGGCACCGGGGGCAGATGACATACCCAACAGAGCCCTGAAGGAACTTCCTCCAGCAGCCTATCTCTGGCTGGCTGCAGTTTTTAACAACATCTTTCGGACGCTGACATATCCAGAGGCATGGAAACGGGCTACAGTTATCCCCGTTCCAAAACCGGGGAAGAACAGGAAGGAACCGGCCAACTATCGGCCTATCAGCCTCCTCCCTCATATCAGTAAGGTGTTCGAACGGCTGCTGCTACGAAGAATCCGCACCATACTGGACCGACGGAGGATACTACCGCCGGAGCAATTTGGGTTCAGAAGAGGCCACTCCACCGAACAACAGGTGATCCGCGTCGTCGAAGACATCACCCTCGCCTTTAACAACCGGGAATACTGTGGGGCGGTATTCCTTGACATTTCCAAGGCATTCGACAGCGTCTGGCATCAGGGGCTCCTGTGGAAATTGATGCAGCACGGATTTCCTCGCTCCCTCGTACAGCTGCTCGCCTCATACCTCCGAGGGCGAACCTTCTCTGTTCGCGTTGCCAACTCCTGTTCGACTCTCCGGCGCATCGCCGCTGGCGTACCTCAGGGCTCCGTCCTTGGGCCGATCCTTTACTGCATCTTTACATCGGACATCCCCACCTCCCCCAGGGTGGAAAAAGCTATGTATGCTGACGACACCGCCATCTACACGCGCAGCCGCTGGCCACAGGCCATGCACCGCCGACTTCAGGACGCCTGTTCCGACCTTGAACGATGGTCCCGCAAATGGAGGATTCGCTTCAACGCTCAGAAGAGCCAAGCCGTCATCTTTACCAGAAGACTACCGCCGCCAGTTCCGGCGATTCGGTTCTTCGGCGAAGACATCGCGTGGCTGCCCTCAGCGACTTATCTCGGGGTTGTGCTGGATCGTCAGCTCATTTGGCAACAGCATGTCACGGCCACCCGCAGGAAAGTGGACCAGCGCCTGGGAGCACTATACCCGCTGCTTAATGAAGGCTCCTCACTGTCAGTTGCAAATGGCCTCCTCATCTACAGGCTATTCGTCCGGCCGATCATGGACTACGCCTGCGTCGCCTGGGGCAATGCTGCCACCCGCCACATTCAACGTCTTCAAGCGCTGGAGAATAAGGCCTTACGAAGAGTACTCCACGTACACCCGCAGTTCCCGTCTCGTTATGTACATGAAGCTCTGCAAGAACCCGAGGTCCTTCTCCGATTTCAACACAAAGCCAGACGCCTGTATCACAAAGCCGTGGTCTCGGAAAACCCACTCATAAGGAACATAGGAGTCCCGTCAGATGTCCGGGACACATACCAACGACCTGTCGCACTGCTCAACAGGTAATGCACCTGGCAGTGTCCAACCCACTGAAGTCCAAATGAATTTGATTCTATAATCCGCAAATAAAGATGACAATTTCCTCCACCTGAAGTTCCATATCTCCTCCCCAGAATTAGTAGTCAATGCCTTCGGGTAAATACTACCTTCCCTCAACCACTGCCGGTAGTTTAGACGATGCGGACCGGTGCGCTTGCTACCGCCCAACGTCCGACAGCCTGTGCGGAGCAGCCCCAAACCTGCGCCACAACCGCCCGCGCCTTTCAAACCACCGAGGATGGGGCTACACACAGCCACACCACAGTCGCCAACCAGTCGCCACGGCAGCGCCGCAAACCACGGCCAAACTGCAGCTACCGCGCGCTACAGCCTGGGTCGGCCCGCCGAGAATCGCCGCCCCCGCCCAAATGCCGCCCCCACAGCCCCAGCCGACGACCCGCCACAATGGCCAAACCTTCGGCAAAACTCCCACACCGTCGCCGCGGCAGCCCGGCCAGCGCGGCCGGCGCCACAGCCACACAAGCCGAGGCGTGCGGCGATGACGGCCGTGCAAACGCGCCTCCGCCGCCCCATCGCCTTCCGTCGCCCTCCCGCCGTTTCCCGATCGGCCCGCAGCCGTCGGGCCACATCGCGCGCCGTCCTCCTCCTCTCGCCCGCCAACATTCACAGCCGTTTCTCAACAATTGCCCGCCGCAAACGGACGCCGCCTGCGCAACAGGCGCCGCCGCCCCTCGCCGCTTCCGACCCAACCCCTCGACCGAGGCAAACCGCAATCCGAATCTACAGACCAACCCAATCTGCCGTCAAGCACACACGACAGCCGACCTTACACGTTACGCGTTACACATTACGTTTACACGTCTACGTTAGGTTAGGTTAGGTGGACGTGGGTTAGGTTAAGGGGACTTGGGTTAGGTTAAGCGTCAAACTTAGGTTAAGCATTCAAACACGTCAGGCGTCAGAGGTTAGGTTAGGTTGGGTTAGGTTAGGTTAGGTTAGGTTAGGTTAGGTTAGGTTAGGTTAGGTTAGGTTAGGTTAGGTTACACGTTAGGTTAAGGGGTCAGTGCTAGGTTAAGAAGCGTCAAACGTAGGTTAAAAAAGCGTTCAAACGTGAGGCGTGAGCCGGACAGCTTACCTTACGTAGACGTTAGGGGCTCACAGGCTGAGCTCACCTCGCCACACCACAGGTTAGGTTCGGTTCGGTTCGGTTCGGTTCGCTCGGCTCAGCGTAAAGCGCCGAGGTCAGGGTTACGTTCGTTCACCTTCGGGCGCCACACTTTCGGTTGAAAGGTCGCGACGGGACGACGTCGGCAGGCACGCCGCAAACGAACAAAAATGTACAGACGACGTCGGAAACCGCCGACAGACGGGGGAGCAGCACGACCACGACCAGACACCGAGCGCGAACGAGACACACGCGAACCACCCCCACCGGCCAAAGGGCACCACACAACAACCCAGAGCACCACGTGTCGACACCAGAGCAACCCGCCGCTCACGCGACATGGCTGGCACCGAAGGGCAACCGCCCGCAACTGCGCTTTCCGCGCCGGCCCGGATGCACGTCGTGCTACAACAACACCACTACCGTACACAGCCGCTGTTCACAACATCACTATCAATGGCGCGCCCGCGGCTCGCCGCCGTCGCAGTCGCAGCCCCAACGCCAGCACTTTTGCACCACCATTCACACGCACCGCAACACAGCTCGCCGACACAGCCGAACAAAACAAACACCACACAACAACAGCAACAGCAACAACGCCGCCGCCTCTACTTGTGCCGGCGACCCACCCCGCCGATGGCGCACCTTTCGCCAGCCGGCAATCGACACACACGCACCCACCCACCGGGGCCCAGTGCAAAAAAAAAAAAAAAAAAAACACACAAAAACAAAAAAACCAAACAACACAAACGACACGGGAAGCGCACACCGCCACTTCGCGCGCACGCCACCAACCAGTCGTCGTCTCAAAATAACAAACACAAACAAAATAAACTAACAACTAGGGCAACACAAAACAAAAACGCCTCGCACGAACCGCCCACAAAAAGGACAAGCACACGCACAGCCTCTGCTGACGACCACGACGCAGCGGCACGCTGCTCCTGTCCCGCGCCCCGCGCCCCACTCGATTCACAACTCACGCGACACCGTCAACGACGGGCTCGCTTCCCGCAACCTACCACCTTTCCGCCACGACGCACAGCCCCAGCCCCACCCGACGACGCCCGTGGCAACGACTGCACTTTCACCACCGCCTCCCCCTTCCCCCCCAAAACACACACACACACACAGCCAGCCAAAAACGCACTCGCGACCCACACATGCACGTGCATCGGCACACGCCAACCAGTCAACGTCGACAACCACACGCAAGGCTCGAAACGAAACCGGCGTCCTTCCACGTTGCCATCAAGCTACGCGACACAAGACACAAGGAACCAACACAACAGCCGGCCCCACTAATTCCCACTCTCACGCCGCAAAAAGCACACCGAAACCGCCAAACGCACGCACATTCCCCTTCGCACTGACACCACCGACCGGCTCGCTACCACACACCTCTCGGCAGCCGTTTCACGCCAATTCGCCACACCGCCCACACAGTCGACAAGCGCCCGCCCTGTACGGCACACGCAACGACGCAGCGCAGCAAAGGGCGCCCGCAACACATACCTCTCCGCCGCCCGACGCGCCAACCGCCACACCACACCGCCAGCCACTCGCAAATTGTGCACTGCCACCAGCCACACGTCCAACACGCCGCGCCGCCTCCGGCCACCCGCCAGGGGGCGCTCACGTCCGCGACAACAGCGCGGCCCGCCGGGCCGGGCCGGGCCGAACCGAACCGAGCCGCCGCTGCTCTGCACTCGGCACGGCCACACCCTGCTGCAGACCGGGCTCGTCCCTCTGTACGCGTCTGCCTGCGCATCAACACAACACGACCTTTTTTTTTTTTTTTTTTCTCTCTACCGCCATCCCTCCTTCTCGCGTTTTACTCGTTGTTGCAGCAGCGGCGCACACCTACACATCCACAGCCCCAGCCGAGCCGGCCTCACCTCAGGGCCCGCCGCCAGCGTCTCCTCCTCGGGCACAGGTGCGGTGCTGTGGCCGCCCATCCAACCGCATTGCTGGCCGTCCAGCCACCAGGCGTTCCCACTGCCGCGAGCCACGCCGCGCACCGACCCTGCTGCAGAAAACGAAGCATAGCCAGAGACCGACCGATACACAAAGCAAGCCGTCGCCTCGCCTCTTGTCCTTCCTGCCTTCCTTCCGCCCCCGCCCTTCTCACACCACCGCCTCTCCACTTTCGCCCCCCCCCCCCTCCTTTTTTTTTTTTTTTTTTTTTTTGTTTTCTTCTTTCTTTCTTTCTTTCTTTCTTTCTTTGGCCCTCTCTCCTTCCCGCCATGGCGGTTACGGCACCGCCTGCAGCGGCAGATTTTTTGCGCCCACACGCCTACTCCTACCACCATTAACCTTGCCCTGCCCTGCCCATCAACGTCGCAGTCGAACCGACGCTTGCCAACACACTGCCCACGTTCCTTTCTCTTTTCGGCCTACGCCCATTACGCGCCGCCGCCACAGCACCTTCCCTTCCCACAACACACCGACGTCATCACACGCACCCAAAACAGGGGCCACGACCGTGTTCCTCGCCCACTCCCATCCCGCACGGTACGCACATTCCCAACTACTACCGCGCACCCTCCCTTTCCAATCTGTGTGTCTCTGTGTCTGTGTCCTGTCCGCGCGTGACGCCTCTCAACATCCGCCGTCCCCCGTCCCGTTTTCGCCCCCATGCCGTCGTCGCGCCGCCTCCTCCCCGTCCACCGCCGCCCCTGTCCGCCCCGCACCACACCATACACCGCTGCTTGTCCCGGCCGTTGCCACCAAAGGCGCCGACCGCAAACGCGCCACGCCGCAGCCCCCGTGCGTCTCGCGCTCGCTTGCATCTCCGTGCCGACGCTGCCTCTCTTCCCACTCGCACTCGACCTCGACAACACAGTCTTTGGCTCCGCCACTGCGTGTTCCGGTGGTACGCACGCTGCAACACGTATGTATTCATTACCAGAGCGATGGCGAGGCATGACAGCATCTCTGTCTGACCAGAGAGTTCTTTATCGCTGCTAGTCGGCGCTTGGACCGCGCCAGACGACAGTAGTGGCACGCACCGGGTCGCCAGGAACAGTTGTTATATATATTGTAGCGCGAGTCGGGAGAGGTAGTAGTCGGTCGACAGTAGTAGCGGGTGGACGGTTGTACTGAGCGGGCGTCGGCGGCGTGCTCTGCTCGTCTCGCGACTCTGGTCACGGTTCGGGACGATGTATAGTATATTGTGTTATAATCAAAAAGGTGGTGTGACGCTGCATTGCGCAAATCTGATAACGTATGTTCATTGTACTTCTTTTGTTCAACAACAAAAGCCCCACTATTACTTTTTTTCTAAAGTAACTTTTGTCTCTTAACGAAAAACATTCACTTTTTAAAGACTACTTCCTATGGCATTTCCCTCCAAGGAGTGCAATTAATTACCAGCCAGCACTCATTCATTGCACACAGCTGTGTAAGGGGTATCTACAATTGAGGAGCGGATATAAATGCAATTTTTTTGTTTTTTTTTTTGTGTGTGTGTTGTAACCTCCCAGCAAAATTTAAAATAATGGACAATGTTATTTACGGATGCTAATGGACATTGCGCTAATTGTAACCTCGCCCACAATGAGAGGTATTGAAAATGGCAACAAAAATGTGAAATTCGCAATCTGACTCAAATATAAAGTCTTCACACAACATTTACAAAAGTCCGTTCAGTGACAAGAAACTTCAATTAAACCGAAATATCGGTCTTTGGCCCTGTGCAAAACAATCAGAATTAAAGTCTTACCTCCGAATAAATGGATGTCACATTTCTGCTCTGGTTGTTGCGCAGCGCTTGGAGGAACTGCATTGCAAATAATAATATTCTCTTTTTTTGTGATTTTAGTGACATTTTTCTTCAAAGACGTGGAATGAAATGTGAAGTGCAACGAACTCTTTAGTTCAATAAAAAATTAAATGTTTGAAAAATGCTTTTGAAATAAAGATTATTATTGGGGAACTTGTTGGAGAATAATTACAATTTTTCATTATCTAATGATTATATTAATTAACAGTATACCTTATTCACCATCTTGACCAGTGTTGCCGACCGCCTACATCACACAACCGCACTCGGCTGCTACTACTGACCGACCGCTCTGCATGACGACTATTAGCGTACTGCACGCGACGACTACTGACAGAGTACAGCCCTCAACTACACAGAGCTACGGACTCGCAACGACTACTGACAGACTGACTGACTGAGAACCGCTCGCAACACTCGCGCAGTCCAGCGCAAACTCTCTGGTCACAGATGCTACAATGTCTCGCCATCGCTACTATGTTACATACGTGTTTCAGTGTCTTTTTCATTGGGGTAACGATCTTTGGCTCTTTTTATTCTGAATACAGGGCCAAAGGTCAACGCTGCTGCCCTTATACAATTTATCAGGTTTCATTATGTCTGTTGCAATGTTACATACGGTTCACTCTTTCATTAATATTATCGTTGGGTTTGTTTTGTAGGGACGTTAACATTCTGGCACATTTTTATTATCATCGGACTCTCTGCTATTTGTGCAGGGAGGTTATACCTGGGTCCATTTCCATTTCCATTTACATTTTAATATTGATAGACTTTTTGTTTTCTTTTTTGTTTCTTGTTGTTTTTTTTTTTTTTTTGTTTTGTTTTTCCCGCTCTCACCACCACCGCCGCATCACGCCTTCCGTTTTCTTGGTTTCTTTTCTGTTCTTCAACATCACCGCGCCCCATTTCCACACCACAGCCATCAGCCTCCAAGACGGGCGGGCGCAGTGTGCCATTTCCGGCGCACAAGCACACCCGTACGGTACTCTCCTCGCCCCCACGCCACCAACAACACAGCGACCACGCGGCTTTCAGGCATGGCACGGCACGGCACGGCACCGGCGAAATGCGCCGCCCCCGCCCCTCCGCGCATCCGTCCGTCTCGCCACGTTCACTGACAGCCGCGTCTGCGGCTACACCACGACAACCACAACACAACACCGCTCCCCTCCCTGGCAACTCACATTGTTTTTCTCCTCCTCTTTTGCACAAACCACAACGCCGAGCACAGGCGCAAGCCACCCACACCGCGCCCCTCCCCGTCCCGTCTTTGGCCGCCGCTCCTCGTTTCCTCGTTTGCCCCCTCCCATCTCCCGAAATGCCATGCCAGCAGCGTTACGCATGCCCCTCCCCTGTCCACACAACACTACCGCCTAACGAACAGCCTTTTCCGGGCCACATGCAGGGCACGCCCACCTCCAAACACTGCCAATTCACGGACGCACACACACACTTTCCCGACACCTTTCTGTACGGAGGGTGCGTCATCTCGACCGTGACAGAGTGACGGCAACTATCGACGATCCATTTCCCCCCACTGGTAAAACATGTCCACTAACACCTACATACATCATTCAAGTACACAGACAATAGCATACACACAATGGGAGGGCACACGAACATGGACGGCACGGCACTGTCATACACTCTTCCTCAGAACCATATCAACAAACGTTACGTACATCCGGGAAAGCGAAAGCGAACGCGAAAGCGAAAGCAAAAGCAAAGGCAAAGCCCAATGCAGCCGTCAAAGGTAACGTTCACCACGGCAGACACTTGCAGCCGCGCCGCCGTTAAACGCATTTCAGTGCGGCTCCAATACGCCTCCGACACGGGAACGTTCCGTTGCTCTACGAATGCGTTTCCTCCCCTTTTTCCCTTCCTCTCTCTTTTGCCCCCCCTCCTTGCACTCTTGCCTCATTCCTCACGTTCTGCCCAGACATTCGACCGATCAAAGTCAACCTTTCGTTACCGTTCTCAGCGCGACGGTGTACAACAGTATGACGGGTGTGCCCAAGACTTCGGTTCAGTTGCGTGACGCCGGTCTATCGCGCCGATCGACAGTTACTCAGGGGGCGACGGATCGGACCACGTCACCGACACACAAAACACTTTCAAACAAACAAATACATACCGGATGGACACAGACAAACACGTGTACAGACATTCGCCAAACAAACGACCGCCGCCGCCGCCGTCGTCGTCTAGCGTGCATCTTGAATGACGACATCGGTGTGCGTGCGTCGTACGCAATCAGTCAGACACGGCTATCAAACATCAGAGTCGAATGGTACATCATCGTGCGTGTCGCCGTACACGTACAGTACAATACAACAACAAAACAATGCGTCTTAATGGCACGTTCATTTCAACGTCACTCACACACCTCCACGCTGCAGTTACGTCGCACCATTGTCAAACTCGGCGTACAGCAAAGGGAATAGTGGGCGGCAAAAAAAACCAAACAAAAACATTTCACATTTCACCCTCGCCATGTATGATGTGCAAAAAAACAAACCCGCAAACGGCCGTCGTTACGGTGACACAAAAGTCGCCGATCACACTGTCCCCCCTCGCAGACGGGTAACACACACACACACACACACACACACACCAACAACACCAATGGGTCAAAAACCACGCCAACGAGGCGTGCCACCATTCCACGCCACGGCGACCAACCTCGTGGCCGTACCCCGCGCAACACGCTTTGACGCGCCCCCCCACCCACAATCAAAATGCACACATACATCACAGCCGTCCACACAAACAACAACAACAATTCCGCCCTTCCCGCAAAAGGCAAGTTGGTGGCCCTGAAAAGGGCCGTTTTGCCGCTCTCGCAACGGAGGAGCCTTCTCCATCCTTCCTTCCATTCCAGAGCCACCTCCTTACTTGGAGCTCGTGTACTTGGTCACCGCCTTCGTGCCCTCGCTCACGGCGTGCTTGGCCAGCTCGCCAGGCAGCAACAGCCGCACAGCGGTCTGGATCTCGCGGGACGTGATGGTCGAGCGCTTGTTGTAGTGCGCCAGGCGAGAAGCCTCGGCCGCAATGCGCTCGAAAATGTCGTTCACGAAGCTGTTCATGATGCTCATCGCCTTCGACGAGATGCCCGTGTCAGGGTGCACCTGCTTCAGCACCTTGTAGATGTAGATGGCATAGCTCTCCTTCCTCTTGCGCTTCTTCTTCTTGTCGCCCTTCGAAATGTTCTTCTGCGCCTTGCCAGCCTTCTTGGCGGCCTTCCCGCTAGTCTTGGGCGGCATCTCGAACCAACGTACGGCAGCAGCAACACCAGTAGCAAGCGCTCCGCTCTAGTCAGCGTCTCCCCACACAGTGGCACCCGCCGCCAGCCGCCGCCGCACCTTTACCAGCTCGCCCTGTTGCGGCCGCCGACCAATGGGGCGCGCGCGCAACCGGCCGCCGCACCCGAGCCCATAAAGCACCCCCACCCCGGCTGCGCCGGCATTCCCGCTCACGCCGCGGAGAGTACACGTTAGTTCGTTGTCGCTGTTGGTTATCGTGATGTCGGGACGCGGAAGTGGACGCAAAGCTGCTGCCTTGGCTGAGTTGCTGCTCACGTTAGCAGGACCTGCCGGGAAGAAGAAGAAGAAGTCTACACCGCAGTGCTTTCGCTGCCAAAAGCTTGGCCACGTCGCCAAGCACTGCAGCGGAGCAGTCGCGTGTTTGAGGTGTGCGCAAGCACACGACACACGCGACTGCAAGAAGCCGAAGGACGCCCCCTGCACATGCGCCAACTGCGGTGGCGCACACGCGGCTAACGCCCGTTCCTGCGCGTACAGGAGAAATTGGCGCGGACCAGAGAAGACGCAGAAGCAAGTGACCACCACACGCGAAGAGGTGGTCACTCGCTCAGAAGACGCCATCACCAGGCGCCTCAGCGACGCCGTAGAAGAAGCCATGTC
>NC_060126.1:73289933-73339933 GCF_021461395.2 Schistocerca americana | reverse complement strand
GCGCTACAGCCTGGGTCGGCCCGCCGAGAATCGCCGCCCCCGCCCAAATGCCGCCCCCACAGCCCCAGCCGACGACCCGCCACAATGGCCAAACCTTCGGCAAAACTCCCACACCGTCGCCGCGGCAGCCCGGCCAGCGCGGCCGGCGCCACAGCCACACAAGCCGAGGCGTGCGGCGATGACGGCCGTGCAAACGCGCCTCCGCCGCCCCATCGCCTTCCGTCGCCCTCCCGCCGTTTCCCGATCGGCCCGCAGCCGTCGGGCCACATCGCGCGCCGTCCTCCTCCTCTCGCCCGCCAACATTCACAGCCGTTTCTCAACAATTGCCCGCCGCAAACGGACGCCGCCTGCGCAACAGGCGCCGCCGCCCCTCGCCGCTTCCGACCCAACCCCTCGACCGAGGCAAACCGCAATCCGAATCTACAGACCAACCCAATCTGCCGTCAAGCACACACGACAGCCGACCTTACACGTTACGCGTTACACATTACGTTTACACGTCTACGTTAGGTTAGGTTAGGTGGACGTGGGTTAGGTTAAGGGGACTTGGGTTAGGTTAAGCGTCAAACTTAGGTTAAGCATTCAAACACGTCAGGCGTCAGAGGTTAGGTTAGGTTGGGTTAGGTTAGGTTAGGTTAGGTTAGGTTAGGTTAGGTTAGGTTAGGTTAGGTTAGGTTACACGTTAGGTTAAGGGGTCAGTGCTAGGTTAAGAAGCGTCAAACGTAGGTTAAAAAAGCGTTCAAACGTGAGGCGTGAGCCGGACAGCTTACCTTACGTAGACGTTAGGGGCTCACAGGCTGAGCTCACCTCGCCACACCACAGGTTAGGTTCGGTTCGGTTCGGTTCGGTTCGCTCGGCTCAGCGTAAAGCGCCGAGGTCAGGGTTACGTTCGTTCACCTTCGGGCGCCACACTTTCGGTTGAAAGGTCGCGACGGGACGACGTCGGCAGGCACGCCGCAAACGAACAAAAACGTACAGACGACGTCGGAAACCGCCGACAGACGGGGGAGCAGCACGACCACGACCAGACACCGAGCGCGAACGAGACACACGCGAACCACCCCCACCGGCCAAAGGGCACCACACAACAACCCAGAGCACCACGTGTCGACACCAGAGCAACCCGCCGCTCACGCGACATGGCTGGCACCGAAGGGCAACCGCCCGCAACTGCGCTTTCCGCGCCGGCCCGGATGCACGTCGTGCTACAACAACACCACTACCGTACACAGCCGCTGTTCACAACATCACTATCAATGGCGCGCCCGCGGCTCGCCGCCGTCGCAGTCGCAGCCCCAACGCCAGCACTTTTGCACCACCATTCACACGCACCGCAACACAGCTCGCCGACACAGCCGAACAAAACAAACACCACACAACAACAGCAACAGCAACAACGCCGCCGCCTCTACTTGTGCCGGCGACCCACCCCGCCGATGGCGCACCTTTCGCCAGCCGGCAATCGACACACACGCACCCACCCACCGGGGCCCAGTGCAAAAAAAAAAAAAAAAAAAACACACAAAAACAAAAAAACCAAACAACACAAACGACACGGGAAGCGCACACCGCCACTTCGCGCGCACGCCACCAACCAGTCGTCGTCTCAAAATAACAAACACAAACAAAATAAACTAACAACTAGGGCAACACAAAACAAAAACGCCTCGCACGAACCGCCCACAAAAAGGACAAGCACACGCACAGCCTCTGCTGACGACCACGACGCAGCGGCACGCTGCTCCTGTCCCGCGCCCCGCGCCCCACTCGATTCACAACTCACGCGACACCGTCAACGACGGGCTCGCTTCCCGCAACCTACCACCTTTCCGCCACGACGCACAGCCCCAGCCCCACCCGACGACGCCCGTGGCAACGACTGCACTTTCACCACCGCCTCCCCCTTCCCCCCCAAAACACACACACACACACAGCCAGCCAAAAACGCACTCGCGACCCACACATGCACGTGCATCGGCACACGCCAACCAGTCAACGTCGACAACCACACGCAAGGCTCGAAACGAAACCGGCGTCCTTCCACGTTGCCATCAAGCTACGCGACACAAGACACAAGGAACCAACACAACAGCCGGCCCCACTAATTCCCACTCTCACGCCGCAAAAAGCACACCGAAACCGCCAAACGCACGCACATTCCCCTTCGCACTGACACCACCGACCGGCTCGCTACCACACACCTCTCGGCAGCCGTTTCACGCCAATTCGCCACACCGCCCACACAGTCGACAAGCGCCCGCCCTGTACGGCACACGCAACGACGCAGCGCAGCAAAGGGCGCCCGCAACACATACCTCTCCGCCGCCCGACGCGCCAACCGCCACACCACACCGCCAGCCACTCGCAAATTGTGCACTGCCACCAGCCACACGTCCAACACGCCGCGCCGCCTCCGGCCACCCGCCAGGGGGCGCTCACGTCCGCGACAACAGCGCGGCCCGCCGGGCCGGGCCGGGCCGAACCGAACCGAGCCGCCGCTGCTCTGCACTCGGCACGGCCACACCCTGCTGCAGACCGGGCTCGTCCCTCTGTACGCGTCTGCCTGCGCATCAACGCAACACGACCTTTTTTTTTTTTTTTTTTCTCTCTACCGCCATCCCTCCTTCTCGCGTTTTACTCGTTGTTGCAGCAGCGGCGCACACCTACACATCCACAGCCCCAGCCGAGCCGGCCTCACCTCAGGGCCCGCCGCCAGCGTCTCCT
Organism: Schistocerca americana; assembly: GCF_021461395.2. NCBI lineage: Eukaryota > Metazoa > Arthropoda > Insecta > Orthoptera > Acrididae > Schistocerca > Schistocerca americana. The sequence continues at coordinate 73,337,209 of NC_060126.1, read as the reverse complement.
CCTCGGGCACAGGTGCGGTGCTGTGGCCGCCCATCCAACCGCATTGCTGGCCGTCCAGCCACCAGGCGTTCCCACTGCCGCGAGCCACGCCGCGCACCGACCCTGCTGCAGAAAACGAAGCATAGCCAGAGACCGACCGATACACAAAGCAAGCCGTCGCCTCGCCTCTTGTCCTTCCTGCCTTCCTTCCGCCCCCGCCCTTCTCACACCACCGCCTCTCCACTTTCGCCCCCCCCCCTCCTTTTTTTTTTTTTTTTTTTTTTTGTTTTCTTCTTTCTTTCTTTCTTTCTTTCTTTCTTTGGCCCTCTCTCCTTCCCGCCATGGCGGTTACGGCACCGCCTGCAGCGGCAGATTTTTTGCGCCCACACGCCTACTCCTACCACCATTAACCTTGCCCTGCCCTGCCCATCAACGTCGCAGTCGAACCGACGCTTGCCAACACACTGCCCACGTTCCTTTCTCTTTTCGGCCTACGCCCATTACGCGCCGCCGCCACAGCACCTTCCCTTCCCACAACACACCGACGTCATCACACGCACCCAAAACAGGGGCCACGACCGTGTTCCTCGCCCACTCCCATCCCGCACGGTACGCACATTCCCAACTACTACCGCGCACCCTCCCTTTCCAATCTGTGTGTCTCTGTGTCTGTGTCCTGTCCGCGCGTGACGCCTCTCAACATCCGCCGTCCCCCGTCCCGTTTTCGCCCCCATGCCGTCGTCGCGCCGCCTCCTCCCCGTCCACCGCCGCCCCTGTCCGCCCCGCACCACACCATACACCGCTGCTTGTCCCGGCCGTTGCCACCAAAGGCGCCGACCGCAAACGCGCCACGCCGCAGCCCCCGTGCGTCTCGCGCTCGCTTGCATCTCCGTGCCGACGCTGCCTCTCTTCCCACTCGCACTCGACCTCGACAACACAGTCTTTGGCTCCGCCACTGCGTGTTCCGGTGGTACGCACGCTGCAACACGTATGTATTCATTACCAGAGCGATGGCGAGGCATGACAGCATCTCTGTCTGACCAGAGAGTTCTTTATCGCTGCTAGTCGGCGCTTGGACCGCGCCAGACGACAGTAGTGGCACGCACCGGGTCGCCAGGAACAGTTGTTATATATATTGTAGCGCGAGTCGGGAGAGGTAGTAGTCGGTCGACAGTAGTAGCGGGTGGACGGTTGTACTGAGCGGGCGTCGGCGGCGTGCTCTGCTCGTCTCGCGACTCTGGTCACGGTTCGGGACGATGTATAGTATATTGTGTTATAATCAAAAAGGTGGTGTGACGCTGCATTGCGCAAATCTGATAACGTATGTTCATTGTACTTCTTTTGTTCAACAACAAAAGCCCCACTATTACTTTTTTTCTAAAGTAACTTTTGTCTCTTAACGAAAAACATTCACTTTTTAAAGACTACTTCCTATGGCATTTCCCTCCAAGGAGTGCAATTAATTACCAGCCAGCACTCATTCATTGCACACAGCTGTGTAAGGGGTATCTACAATTGAGGAGCGGATATAAATGCAATTTTTTTGTTTTTTTTTTGTGTGTGTGTTGTAACCTCCCAGCAAAATTTAAAATAATGGACAATGTTATTTACGGATGCTAATGGACATTGCGCTAATTGTAACCTCGCCCACAATGAGAGGTATTGAAAATGGCAACAAAAATGTGAAATTCGCAATCTGACTCAAATATAAAGTCTTCACACAACATTTACAAAAGTCCGTTCAGTGACAAGAAACTTCAATTAAACCGAAATATCGGTCTTTGGCCCTGTGCAAAACAATCAGAATTAAAGTCTTACCTCCGAATAAATGGATGTCACATTTCTGCTCTGGTTGTTGCGCAGCGCTTGGAGGAACTGCATTGCAAATAATAATATTCTCTTTTTTTGTGATTTTAGTGACATTTTTCTTCAAAGACGTGGAATGAAATGTGAAGTGCAACGAACTCTTTAGTTCAATAAAAAATTAAATGTTTGAAAAATGCTTTTGAAATAAAGATTATTATTGGGGAACTTGTTGGAGAATAATTACAATTTTTCATTATCTAATGATTATATTAATTAACAGTATACCTTATTCACCATCTTGACCAGTGTTGCCGACCGCCTACATCACACAACCGCACTCGGCTGCTACTACTGACCGACCGCTCTGCATGACGACTATTAGCGTACTGCACGCGACGACTACTGACAGAGTACAGCCCTCAACTACACAGAGCTACGGACTCGCAACGACTACTGACAGACTGACTGACTGAGAACCGCTCGCAACACTCGCGCAGTCCAGCGCAAACTCTCTGGTCACAGATGCTACAATGTCTCGCCATCGCTACTATGTTACATACGTGTTTCAGTGTCTTTTTCATTGGGGTAACGATCTTTGGCTCTTTTTATTCTGAATACAGGGCCAAAGGTCAACGCTGCTGCCCTTATACAATTTATCAGGTTTCATTATGTCTGTTGCAATGTTACATACGGTTCACTCTTTCATTAATATTATCGTTGGGTTTGTTTTGTAGGGACGTTAACATTCTGGCACATTTTTATTATCATCGGACTCTCTGCTATTTGTGCAGGGAGGTTATACCTGGGTCCATTTCCATTTCCATTTACATTTTAATATTGATAGACTTTTTGTTTTCTTTTTTGTTTCTTGTTGTTTTTTTTTTTTTTTTTTTTGTTTTTCCCGCTCTCACCACCACCGCCGCATCACGCCTTCCGTTTTCTTGGTTTCTTTTCTGTTCTTCAACATCACCGCGCCCCATTTCCACACCACAGCCATCAGCCTCCAAGACGGGCGGGCGCAGTGTGCCATTTCCGGCGCACAAGCACACCCATACGGTACTCTCCTCGCCCCCACGCCACCAACAACACAGCGACCACGCGGCTTTCAGGCATGGCACGGCACGGCACGGCACCGGCGAAATGCGCCGCCCCCGCCCCTCCGCGCATCCGTCCGTCTCGCCACGTTCACTGACAGCCGCGTCTGCGGCTACACCACGACAACCACAACACAACACCGCTCCCCTCCCTGGCAACTCACATTGTTTTTCTCCTCCTCTTTTGCACAAACCACAACGCCGAGCACAGGCGCAAGCCACCCACACCGCGCCCCTCCCCGTCCCGTCTTTGGCCGCCGCTCCTCGTTTCCTCGTTTGCCCCCTCCCATCTCCCGAAATGCCATGCCAGCAGCGTTACGCATGCCCCTCCCCTGTCCACACAACACTACCGCCTAACGAACAGCCTTTTCCGGGCCACATGCAGGGCACGCCCACCTCCAAACACTGCCAATTCACGGACGCACACACACACTTTCCCGACACCTTTCTGTACGGAGGGTGCGTCATCTCGACCGTGACAGAGTGACGGCAACTATCGACGATCCATTTCCCCCCACTGGTAAAACATGTCCACTAACACCTACATACATCATTCAAGTACACAGACAATAGCATACACACAATGGGAGGGCACACGAACATGGACGGCACGGCACTGTCATACACTCTTCCTCAGAACCATATCAACAAACGTTACGTACATCCGGGAAAGCGAAAGCGAACGCGAAAGCGAAAGCAAAAGCAAAGGCAAAGCCCAATGCAGCCGTCAAAGGTAACGTTCACCACGGCAGACACTTGCAGCCGCGCCGCCGTTAAACGCATTTCAGTGCGGCTCCAATACGCCTCCGACACGGGAACGTTCCGTTGCTCTACGAATGCGTTTCCTCCCCTTTTTCCCTTCCTCTCTCTTTTGCCCCCCCTCCTTGCACTCTTGCCTCATTCCTCACGTTCTGCCCAGACATTCGACCGATCAAAGTCAACCTTTCGTTACCGTTCTCAGCGCGACGGTGTACAACAGTATGACGGGTGTGCCCAAGACTTCGGTTCAGTTGCGTGACGCCGGTCTATCGCGCCGATCGACAGTTACTCAGGGGGCGACGGATCGGACCACGTCACCGACACACAAAACACTTTCAAACAAACAAATACATACCGGATGGACACAGACAAACACGTGTACAGACATTCGCCAAACAAACGACCGCCGCCGCCGCCGTCGTCGTCTAGCGTGCATCTTGAATGACGACATCGGTGTGCGTGCGTCGTACGCAATCAGTCAGACACGGCTATCAAACATCAGAGTCGAATGGTACATCATCGTGCGTGTCGCCGTACACGTACAGTACAATACAACAACAAAACAATGCGTCTTAATGGCACGTTCATTTCAACGTCACTCACACACCTCCACGCTGCAGTTACGTCGCACCATTGTCAAACTCGGCGTACAGCAAAGGGAATAGTGGGCGGCAAAAAAAACCAAACAAAAACATTTCACATTTCACCCTCGCCATGTATGATGTGCAAAAAAACAAACCCGCAAACGGCCGTCGTTACGGTGACACAAAAGTCGCCGATCACACTGTCCCCCCTCGCAGACGGGTAACACACACACACACACACACACACACCAACAACACCAATGGGTCAAAAACCACGCCAACGAGGCGTGCCACCATTCCACGCCACGGCGACCAACCTCGTGGCCGTACCCCGCGCAACACGCTTTGACGCGCCCCCCCACCCACAATCAAAATGCACACATACATCACAGCCGTCCACACAAACAACAACAACAATTCCGCCCTTCCCGCAAAAGGCAAGTTGGTGGCCCTGAAAAGGGCCGTTTTGCCGCTCTCGCAACGGAGGAGCCTTCTCCATCCTTCCTTCCACTCCAGAGCCACCTCCTTACTTGGAGCTCGTGTACTTGGTCACCGCCTTCGTGCCCTCGCTCACGGCGTGCTTGGCCAGCTCGCCAGGCAGCAACAGCCGCACAGCGGTCTGGATCTCGCGGGACGTGATGGTCGAGCGCTTGTTGTAGTGCGCCAGGCGAGAAGCCTCGGCCGCAATGCGCTCGAAAATGTCGTTCACGAAGCTGTTCATGATGCTCATCGCCTTCGACGAGATGCCCGTGTCAGGGTGCACCTGCTTCAGCACCTTGTAGATGTAGATGGCATAGCTCTCCTTCCTCTTGCGCTTCTTCTTCTTGTCGCCCTTCGAAATGTTCTTCTGCGCCTTGCCAGCCTTCTTGGCGGCCTTCCCGCTAGTCTTGGGCGGCATCTCGAACCAACGTACGGCAGCAGCAACACCAGTAGCAAGCGCTCCGCTCTAGTCAGCGTCTCCCCACACAGTGGCACCCGCCGCCAGCCGCCGCCGCACCTTTACCAGCTCGCCCTGTTGCGGCCGCCGACCAATGGGGCGCGCGCGCAACCGGCCGCCGCACCCGAGCCCATAAAGCACCCCCACCCCGGCTGCGCCGGCACGCACTCCGCTGCTCGACTCGCTGCCGCTCGCACCGGTCGTTTTCGTTTCCGTTTCGTGTGCACCGTCGCTAGCCCATCGCCATGTCCGGACGCGGAAAGGGAGGCAAAGTCAAGGGCAAGTCAAAGTCCCGCTCAAGCAGGGCTGGGCTCCAGTTCCCGGTCGGCAGAATCCACCGCCTCCTGCGCAAGGGAAACTACGCAGAGCGCGTCGGCGCCGGGGCGCCCGTCTACCTCGCCGCCGTCATGGAGTACCTCGCGGCTGAGGTGCTCGAGCTGGCCGGAAACGCGGCCCGCGACAACAAGAAGACGCGCATCATCCCGCGCCACCTGCAGCTTGCCATCCGCAACGACGAGGAGCTCAACAAGCTCCTGTCGGGCGTCACCATCGCACAGGGTGGTGTCCTGCCCAACATCCAGGCCGTCCTGCTGCCAAAGAAGACCGAGAAGAAGGCCTAAAGGAGGCCAGGCAATCGCAGCGCCGCGTGCTCCCCTGCACGCAACGCGCTTTGCCGGCTCGGCCCACAACAATCGGCCCTTTTCAGGGCCACCACACACACCTACGTCCAAAGCAAAATTTCAGTCGTCCTCGCCGCACCTTGTTTTGTTTTAACTTTGCACTGTCACAGCACAGCCGCCGCCGGCGCACGTCCGCCATCTTGTCGTCCACACAGCCCGTGTGGCCCAACACACACACACACACACACACACACACACATTTTGCACGGTCGCAGTCGCCTTCCAAACCGACAACGGCAGCAATAATGACCATTGTTAAAGGGAGGCGTGTCGACACACCGCCCTCCACTCCCGCGCGCAACGGCCGTCGACACGAACGAAACAGCTGATCCGGCCGCCTATGCCCACACGCCTTGCCTCGGAAACCCCAACGCCGCCGCAAACAAACACACAGAGACAAACCACGCAAGCAAATAATCACCGCCTCTCGCACAACAACACACAGCCCGCCATCTCCGTCGCCATCGATACAAAGACACACAATAACAAACACACAAACGAAGCAGCTCCACACACAGCCAGCCACATGACACGTTTCCTTTCCTTCTCCCCTCCCAGTCACATCACGTCGCTCAAACGGAAAGAAAGAAAGAAACAAACAAACAAACAACACAGCGCACACACGCAGCAACAACACAGACTCTTTCGCACTTTTCAACTTCCGAACAGTGTGGTGGCCCTGAAAAGGGCCGTTTTCTAGTCTCTCCCACCCACAAGCACGGCCGCGGGAAGGCCAGCGCCCGCTGCGACGCAGCCTAACCGCCGAAACCGTACAGGGTGCGCCCCTGCCTCTTCAGGGCGTACACCACGTCCATGGCCGTCACAGTCTTGCGCTTGGCGTGCTCAGTGTACGTCACCGCGTCGCGGATCACGTTCTCCAGGAACACCTTCAGCACCCCGCGGGTCTCCTCGTAGATCAGACCAGAGATGCGCTTCACGCCGCCCCTGCGAGCCAGGCGGCAGATGGCGGGCTTCGTGATGCCCTGGATGTTGTCGCGCAACACCTTGCGGTGCCGCTTGGCGCCACCCTTGCCGAGCCCCTTTCCTCCCTTGCCGCGGCCTGTCATCCTTCCTTCCTCGGGCAAAGCAAAACGTGCACAAACAGCAGCTGCAGCGGCTGGCGAGTCGGCTACGGTCTGCGCCCAGCGCGCCCGCCGCCCCGCTATATAGACTCTGGCCCGCCCTCCCCCCACCACGCGCAACCGAGGGCATATAAGCGCAGCACGGAGGCGCGCGGGCCCGTTGTCAAGGCAGCACCGGACGCCGCGCCGCACCTAACCTCCACGCACGCCGCTCCGCTACCGCTACCGCTACCGCCATGGCCCGCACAAAGCAAACGGCCCGCAAGTCCACCGGCGGAAAGGCGCCGCGCAAACAGCTCGCCACCAAGGCGGCGAGGAAGAGCGCGCCCGCCACCGGAGGCGTCAAGAAGCCCCACCGCTACAGGCCGGGCACCGTCGCCCTGCGAGAAATCAGGCGCTACCAGAAGAGCACAGAGCTGCTCATCCGCAAGCTGCCATTCCAGCGCCTAGTGCGCGAGATCGCCCAGGACTTCAAGACCGACCTGCGCTTCCAGAGCTCCGCAGTCATGGCCCTGCAGGAGGCCAGCGAGGCCTACCTCGTCGGCCTCTTCGAAGACACCAACCTGTGCGCAATCCACGCCAAGCGCGTCACCATCATGCCCAAGGACATCCAGCTCGCGCGCCGCATCCGCGGCGAGCGCGCCTAAACCGCGCCGCGGCACCGCACCGCACAAACAAAAACGGCCCTTTTCAGGGCCACTAACATCTCTCCGTCGCGAGCAAACTTTGTCGGTCGCCTGCCTCTCGCCCCGCAACCCAAAAACAAAAACCACCACTTCCCGTCCGTCCGCCACACCCGCTCACTCTGCCTGCCTGCTAGCAGCGCGCAACAATCACACATCATCCCTCCCCGGCGCTCAAAGCGCACAATACCCAACGGCCGACGTCACACCGCACGGGTGGCTGGCCGGCCACCGCTTTCGTTTCGAAAACAAAACAACCCGCACTCCACTCCGACGGCCAACGGCCAGGCAGGCGCGCTCGCTCGCTCTACACGCCACCGAAATCCCCGCCGACTCCTTCCGCATCTCAACGTGCCCCCCGTTGCAAAACATAACACACACACACACACACACACACACACACACACACACACACACACACACACACAAAGGAACAAAACAAAACAAAGACCAGACACGACTCGACAAGACAGACATCCGAGAAGAACGAACGCAGGCAAGCCAACCAACGTATTCAAACAAAACAACGTGACAGAAAACCAACCGTCGGCCGCCGCCACAAACACGGCGACAATCAACCACGACAACAACAACAACAACAACACCGCTTACCGCTACCGCCGCCCACACCCGCCACCGACCCCCGCAATCCAACCACCACGGCACGCAAACAGCATCCCCACGGGCATACAGAAACGCCAGACAGACACCCACACCAAACGCAACACGACAATCAAAACCTTCCCCGACGTGCTTTGATGGCCCTGAGAAGGGCCGTTTTGGGCCGCGCGTCTCTTGCGCGCCACTAGACGACGACGGGGGGTGGGGACGACGGAGTCAAGCGCCAAACCCTTCCTTTCCCATCTCTTTCTCCTCTACTCTACTTCTTCTTCTTGGGCGAAGCCTTCGCCTTAGACGGCGTCGTCGCCTTCTTCGGGCGCGGCGCCTTCGGCTTCTTCGTCGGAACCTTGGCGGCCTTCTTCGCCTTCGACGGCGACTTGGCCTTGGCCGGCTTGGCCGCAGCCGCCTTCTTCGCACCCGCGGGAGCGGCCGACGCCGCAGACGCCTTCTTGGCGGCGCCCGCCTTCCGACCGGTCGCCGCCTTCACGCCACCAGCCTTCTTTGCGCCGGCCGCACGGGCGCCCTTCTTCTCCTTGCTGGCCGGAGCGGCGCGCTTCTTCTTGGCACCGCCGGCACGAGCCTTGCCGCCCTCGGCCGCCCCCCCGCCGCCGGCGCCGGCAAGCTTGAACGAGCCGGACGCGCCCTTCCCCTTCGTCTGCACCAGCTCGCCCGCCACGACGGCCGACTTGAGGTACTTCTTGATAAACGGCGCCAGCTTCTCCGCGTCCAGCTTGTAGTGCGCGGCTATGTACTTCTTGATCGCCTGCAGCGACGACCCGCCGCGCTCCTTCAGACTCTTGATGGCGGCCGTCACCATCTCAGAGGTGCGCGGGTGCGCAGGCTTGGCGCGCGGCTTCTTCGCAGACGACGCAGACTTGGCCTTCTTCGTAGTGCCGGTGGCGGCGGGTGCCGCAGCAGTCTCGTTCGTAGCCGCCTGATCTGCCATTTCGACGACGCGCGTAACACACAGCGAGAGCGAGCGGGACGGCAGGCACGCAAGCACAGCACAGCAGCAGAGCAGAGAATCACAAGGCCCAGCCAGTGTCGCGGGCGGGCGCGGACGGCCGAGAGAGCGGCCGCCACTCTGCGCGCCGCCGCGCCGCGCCTCCCGCGCTTGCTACCGCCCAACGTCCGACAGCCTGTGCGGAGCAGCCCCAAACCTGCGCCACAACCGCCCGCGCCTTTCAAACCACCGAGGATGGGGCTACACACAGCCACACCACAGTCGCCAACCAGTCGCCACGGCAGCGCCGCAAACCACGGCCAAACTGCAGCTACCGCGCGCTACAGCCTGGGTCGGCCCGCCGAGAATCGCCGCCCCCGCCCAAATGCCGCCCCCACAGCCCCAGCCGACGACCCGCCACAATGGCCAAACCTTCGGCAAAACTCCCACACCGTCGCCGCGGCAGCCCGGCCAGCGCGGCCGGCGCCACAGCCACACAAGCCGAGGCGTGCGGCGATGACGGCCGTGCAAACGCGCCTCCGCCGCCCCATCGCCTTCCGTCGCCCTCCCGCCGTTTCCCGATCGGCCCGCAGCCGTCGGGCCACATCGCGCGCCGTCCTCCTCCTCTCGCCCGCCAACATTCACAGCCGTTTCTCAACAATTGCCCGCCGCAAACGGACGCCGCCTGCGCAACAGGCGCCGCCGCCCCTCGCCGCTTCCGACCCAACCCCTCGACCGAGGCAAACCGCAATCCGAATCTACAGACCAACCCAATCTGCCGTCAAGCACACACGACAGCCGACCTTACACGTTACGCGTTACACATTACGTTTACACGTCTACGTTAGGTTAGGTTAGGTGGACGTGGGTTAGGTTAAGGGGACTTGGGTTAGGTTAAGCGTCAAACTTAGGTTAAGCATTCAAACACGTCAGGCGTCAGAGGTTAGGTTAGGTTGGGTTAGGTTAGGTTAGGTTAGGTTAGGTTAGGTTAGGTTAGGTTAGGTTAGGTTAGGTTAGGTTACACGTTAGGTTAAGGGGTCAGTGCTAGGTTAAGAAGCGTCAAACGTAGGTTAAAAAAGCGTTCAAACGTGAGGCGTGAGCCGGACAGCTTACCTTACGTAGACGTTAGGGGCTCACAGGCTGAGCTCACCTCGCCACACCACAGGTTAGGTTCGGTTCGGTTCGGTTCGGTTCGCTCGGCTCAGCGTAAAGCGCCGAGGTCAGGGTTACGTTCGTTCACCTTCGGGCGCCACACTTTCGGTTGAAAGGTCGCGACGGGACGACGTCGGCAGGCACGCCGCAAACGAACAAAAACGTACAGACGACGTCGGAAACCGCCGACAGACGGGGGAGCAGCACGACCACGACCAGACACCGAGCGCGAACGAGACACACGCGAACCACCCCCACCGGCCAAAGGGCACCACACAACAACCCAGAGCACCACGTGTCGACACCAGAGCAACCCGCCGCTCACGCGACATGGCTGGCACCGAAGGGCAACCGCCCGCAACTGCGCTTTCCGCGCCGGCCCGGATGCACGTCGTGCTACAACAACACCACTACCGTACACAGCCGCTGTTCACAACATCACTATCAATGGCGCGCCCGCGGCTCGCCGCCGTCGCAGTCGCAGCCCCAACGCCAGCACTTTTGCACCACCATTCACACGCACCGCAACACAGCTCGCCGACACAGCCGAACAAAACAAACACCACACAACAACAGCAACAGCAACAACGCCGCCGCCTCTACTTGTGCCGGCGAACCACCCCGCCGATGGCGCACCTTTCGCCAGCCGGCAATCGACACACACGCACCCACCCACCGGGGCCCAGTGCAAAAAAAAAAAAAAAAAAAACACACAAAAACAAAAAAACCAAACAACACAAACGACACGGGAAGCGCACACCGCCACTTCGCGCGCACGCCACCAACCAGTCGTCGTCTCAAAATAACAAACACAAACAAAATAAACTAACAACTAGGGCAACACAAAACAAAAACGCCTCGCACGAACCGCCCACAAAAAGGACAAGCACACGCACAGCCTCTGCTGACGACCACGACGCAGCGGCACGCTGCTCCTGTCCCGCGCCCCGCGCCCCACTCGATTCACAACTCACGCGACACCGTCAACGACGGGCTCGCTTCCCGCAACCTACCACCTTTCCGCCACGACGCACAGCCCCAGCCCCACCCGACGACGCCCGTGGCAACGACTGCACTTTCACCACCGCCTCCCCCTTCCCCCCCAAAACACACACACACACACAGCCAGCCAAAAACGCACTCGCGACCCACACATGCACGTGCATCGGCACACGCCAACCAGTCAACGTCGACAACCACACGCAAGGCTCGAAACGAAACCGGCGTCCTTCCACGTTGCCATCAAGCTACGCGACACAAGACACAAGGAACCAACACAACAGCCGGCCCCACTAATTCCCACTCTCACGCCGCAAAAAGCACACCGAAACCGCCAAACGCACGCACATTCCCCTTCGCACTGACACCACCGACCGGCTCGCTACCACACACCTCTCGGCAGCCGTTTCACGCCAATTCGCCACACCGCCCACACAGTCGACAAGCGCCCGCCCTGTACGGCACACGCAACGACGCAGCGCAGCAAAGGGCGCCCGCAACACATACCTCTCCGCCGCCCGACGCGCCAACCGCCACACCACACCGCCAGCCACTCGCAAATTGTGCACTGCCACCAGCCACACGTCCAACACGCCGCGCCGCCTCCGGCCACCCGCCAGGGGGCGCTCACGTCCGCGACAACAGCGCGGCCCGCCGGGCCGGGCCGGGCCGAACCGAACCGAGCCGCCGCTGCTCTGCACTCGGCACGGCCACACCCTGCTGCAGACCGGGCTCGTCCCTCTGTACGCGTCTGCCTGCGCATCAACACAACACGACCTTTTTTTTTTTTTTTTTTCTCTCTACCGCCATCCCTCCTTCTCGCGTTTTACTCGTTGTTGCAGCAGCGGCGCACACCTACACATCCACAGCCCCAGCCGAGCCGGCCTCACCTCAGGGCCCGCCGCCAGCGTCTCCTCCTCGGGCACAGGTGCGGTGCTGTGGCCGCCCATCCAACCGCATTGCTGGCCGTCCAGCCACCAGGCGTTCCCACTGCCGCGAGCCACGCCGCGCACCGACCCTGCTGCAGAAAACGAAGCATAGCCAGAGACCGACCGATACACAAAGCAAGCCGTCGCCTCGCCTCTTGTCCTTCCTGCCTTCCTTCCGCCCCCGCCCTTCTCACACCACCGCCTCTCCACTTTCGCCCCCCCCCCCCCCCTCCTTTTTTTTTTTTTTTTTTTTTTGTTTTCTTCTTTCTTTCTTTCTTTCTTTCTTTCTTTGGCCCTCTCTCCTTCCCGCCATGGCGGTTACGGCACCGCCTGCAGCGGCAGATTTTTTGCGCCCACACGCCTACTCCTACCACCATTAACCTTGCCCTGCCCTGCCCATCAACGTCGCAGTCGAACCGACGCTTGCCAACACACTGCCCACGTTCCTTTCTCTTTTCGGCCTACGCCCATTACGCGCCGCCGCCACAGCACCTTCCCTTCCCACAACACACCGACGTCATCACACGCACCCAAAACAGGGGCCACGACCGTGTTCCTCGCCCACTCCCATCCCGCACGGTACGCACATTCCCAACTACTACCGCGCACCCTCCCTTTCCAATCTGTGTGTCTCTGTGTCTGTGTCCTGTCCGCGCGTGACGCCTCTCAACATCCGCCGTCCCCCGTCCCGTTTTCGCCCCCATGCCGTCGTCGCGCCGCCTCCTCCCCGTCCACCGCCGCCCCTGTCCGCCCCGCACCACACCATACACCGCTGCTTGTCCCGGCCGTTGCCACCAAAGGCGCCGACCGCAAACGCGCCACGCCGCAGCCCCCGTGCGTCTCGCGCTCGCTTGCATCTCCGTGCCGACGCTGCCTCTCTTCCCACTCGCACTCGACCTCGACAACACAGTCTTTGGCTCCGCCACTGCGTGTTCCGGTGGTACGCACGCTGCAACACGTATGTATTCATTACCAGAGCGATGGCGAGGCATGACAGCATCTCTGTCTGACCAGAGAGTTCTTTATCGCTGCTAGTCGGCGCTTGGACCGCGCCAGACGACAGTAGTGGCACGCACCGGGTCGCCAGGAACAGTTGTTATATATATTGTAGCGCGAGTCGGGAGAGGTAGTAGTCGGTCGACAGTAGTAGCGGGTGGACGGTTGTACTGAGCGGGCGTCGGCGGCGTGCTCTGCTCGTCTCGCGACTCTGGTCACGGTTCGGGACGATGTATAGTATATTGTGTTATAATCAAAAAGGTGGTGTGACGCTGCATTGCGCAAATCTGATAACGTATGTTCATTGTACTTCTTTTGTTCAACAACAAAAGCCCCACTATTACTTTTTTTCTAAAGTAACTTTTGTCTCTTAACGAAAAACATTCACTTTTTAAAGACTACTTCCTATGGCATTTCCCTCCAAGGAGTGCAATTAATTACCAGCCAGCACTCATTCATTGCACACAGCTGTGTAAGGGGTATCTACAATTGAGGAGCGGATATAAATGCAATTTTTTTGTTTTTTTTTTGTGTGTGTGTTGTAACCTCCCAGCAAAATTTAAAATAATGGACAATGTTATTTACGGATGCTAATGGACATTGCGCTAATTGTAACCTCGCCCACAATGAGAGGTATTGAAAATGGCAACAAAAATGTGAAATTCGCAATCTGACTCAAATATAAAGTCTTCACACAACATTTACAAAAGTCCGTTCAGTGACAAGAAACTTCAATTAAACCGAAATATCGGTCTTTGGCCCTGTGCAAAACAATCAGAATTAAAGTCTTACCTCCGAATAAATGGATGTCACATTTCTGCTCTGGTTGTTGCGCAGCGCTTGGAGGAACTGCATTGCAAATAATAATATTCTCTTTTTTTGTGATTTTAGTGACATTTTTCTTCAAAGACGTGGAATGAAATGTGAAGTGCAACGAACTCTTTAGTTCAATAAAAAATTAAATGTTTGAAAAATGCTTTTGAAATAAAGATTATTATTGGGGAACTTGTTGGAGAATAATTACAATTTTTCATTATCTAATGATTATATTAATTAACAGTATACCTTATTCACCATCTTGACCAGTGTTGCCGACCGCCTACATCACACAACCGCACTCGGCTGCTACTACTGACCGACCGCTCTGCATGACGACTATTAGCGTACTGCACGCGACGACTACTGACAGAGTACAGCCCTCAACTACACAGAGCTACGGACTCGCAACGACTACTGACAGACTGACTGACTGAGAACCGCTCGCAACACTCGCGCAGTCCAGCGCAAACTCTCTGGTCACAGATGCTACAATGTCTCGCCATCGCTACTATGTTACATACGTGTTTCAGTGTCTTTTTCATTGGGGTAACGATCTTTGGCTCTTTTTATTCTGAATACAGGGCCAAAGGTCAACGCTGCTGCCCTTATACAATTTATCAGGTTTCATTATGTCTGTTGCAATGTTACATACGGTTCACTCTTTCATTAATATTATCGTTGGGTTTGTTTTGTAGGGACGTTAACATTCTGGCACATTTTTATTATCATCGGACTCTCTGCTATTTGTGCAGGGAGGTTATACCTGGGTCCATTTCCATTTCCATTTACATTTTAATATTGATAGACTTTTTGTTTTCTTTTTTGTTTCTTGTTGTTTTTTTTTTTTTTTGTTTTGTTTTTCCCGCTCTCACCACCACCGCCGCATCACGCCTTCCGTTTTCTTGGTTTCTTTTCTGTTCTTCAACATCACCGCGCCCCATTTCCACACCACAGCCATCAGCCTCCAAGACGGGCGGGCGCAGTGTGCCATTTCCGGCGCACAAGCACACCCGTACGGTACTCTCCTCGCCCCCACGCCACCAACAACACAGCGACCACGCGGCTTTCAGGCATGGCACGGCACGGCACGGCACCGGCGAAATGCGCCGCCCCCGCCCCTCCGCGCATCCGTCCGTCTCGCCACGTTCACTGACAGCCGCGTCTGCGGCTACACCACGACAACCACAACACAACACCGCTCCCCTCCCTGGCAACTCACATTGTTTTTCTCCTCCTCTTTTGCACAAACCACAACGCCGAGCACAGGCGCAAGCCACCCACACCGCGCCCCTCCCCGTCCCGTCTTTGGCCGCCGCTCCTCGTTTCCTCGTTTGCCCCCTCCCATCTCCCGAAATGCCATGCCAGCAGCGTTACGCATGCCCCTCCCCTGTCCACACAACACTACCGCCTAACGAACAGCCTTTTCCGGGCCACATGCAGGGCACGCCCACCTCCAAACACTGCCAATTCACGGACGCACACACACACTTTCCCGACACCTTTCTGTACGGAGGGTGCGTCATCTCGACCGTGACAGAGTGACGGCAACTATCGACGATCCATTTCCCCCCACTGGTAAAACATGTCCACTAACACCTACATACATCATTCAAGTACACAGACAATAGCATACACACAATGGGAGGGCACACGAACATGGACGGCACGGCACTGTCATACACTCTTCCTCAGAACCATATCAACAAACGTTACGTTCATCCGGGAAAGCGAAAGCGAACGCGAAAGCGAAAGCAAAAGCAAAGGCAAAGCCCAATGCAGCCGTCAAAGGTAACGTTCACCACGGCAGACACTTGCAGCCGCGCCGCCGTTAAACGCATTTCAGTGCGGCTCCAATACGCCTCCGACACGGGAACGTTCCGTTGCTCTACGAATGCGTTTCCTCCCCTTTTTCCCTTCCTCTCTCTTTTGCCCCCCCTCCTTGCACTCTTGCCTCATTCCTCACGTTCTGCCCAGACATTCGACCGATCAAAGTCAACCTTTCGTTACCGTTCTCAGCGCGACGGTGTACAACAGTATGACGGGTGTGCCCAAGACTTCGGTTCAGTTGCGTGACGCCGGTCTATCGCGCCGATCGACAGTTACTCAGGGGGCGACGGATCGGACCACGTCACCGACACACAAAACACTTTCAAACAAACAAATACATACCGGATGGACACAGACAAACACGTGTACAGACATTCGCCAAACAAACGACCGCCGCCGCCGCCGTCGTCGTCTAGCGTGCATCTTGAATGACGACATTGGTGTGCGTGCGTCGTACGCAATCAGTCAGACACGGCTATCAAACATCAGAGTCGAATGGTACATCATCGTGCGTGTCGCCGTACACGTACAGTACAATACAACAACAAAACAATGCGTCTTAATGGCACGTTCATTTCAACGTCACTCACACACCTCCACGCTGCAGTTACGTCGCACCATTGTCAAACTCGGCGTACAGCAAAGGGAATAGTGGGCGGCAAAAAAAACCAAACAACAACATTTCACATTTCACCCTCGCCATGTATGATGTGCAAAAAAACAAACCCGCAAACGGCCGTCGTTACGGTGACACAAAAGTCGCCGATCACACTGTCCCCCCTCGCAGACGGGTAACACACACACACACACACACACACACCAACAACACCAATGGGTCAAAAACCACGCCAACGAGGCGTGCCACCATTCCACGCCACGGCGACCAACCTCGTGGCCGTACCCCGCGCAACACGCTTTGACGCGCCCCCCCACCCACAATCAAAATGCACACATACATCACAGCCGTCCACACAAACAACAACAACAATTCCGCCCTTCCCGCAAAAGGCAAGTTGGTGGCCCTGAAAAGGGCCGTTTTGCCGCTCTCGCAACGGAGGAGCCTTCTCCATCCTTCCTTCCATTCCAGAGCCAC
Organism: Schistocerca americana; assembly: GCF_021461395.2. Classification (NCBI taxonomy): domain Eukaryota; kingdom Metazoa; phylum Arthropoda; class Insecta; order Orthoptera; family Acrididae; genus Schistocerca; species Schistocerca americana. Next base: position 73,320,226 of record NC_060126.1, on the reverse strand, counting down.
CTCCTTACTTGGAGCTCGTGTACTTGGTCACCGCCTTCGTGCCCTCGCTCACGGCGTGCTTGGCCAGCTCGCCAGGCAGCAACAGCCGCACAGCGGTCTGGATCTCGCGGGACGTGATGGTCGAGCGCTTGTTGTAGTGCGCCAGGCGAGAAGCCTCGGCCGCAATGCGCTCGAAAATGTCGTTCACGAAGCTGTTCATGATGCTCATCGCCTTCGACGAGATGCCCGTGTCAGGGTGCACCTGCTTCAGCACCTTGTAGATGTAGATGGCATAGCTCTCCTTCCTCTTGCGCTTCTTCTTCTTGTCGCCCTTCGAAATGTTCTTCTGCGCCTTGCCAGCCTTCTTGGCGGCCTTCCCGCTAGTCTTGGGCGGCATCTCGAACCAACGTACGGCAGCAGCAACACCAGTAGCAAGCGCTCCGCTCTAGTCAGCGTCTCCCCACACAGTGGCACCCGCCGCCAGCCGCCGCCGCACCTTTACCAGCTCGCCCTGTTGCGGCCGCCGACCAATGGGGCGCGCGCGCAACCGGCCGCCGCACCCGAGCCCATAAAGCACCCCCACCCCGGCTGGCAAGTGACCACCACACACGAAGAGGTGGTCACTTGCACAGAAGACGACGTGACCAGGCGCCTTAACGGCGCCGTGGAGGAAGCCATGTCCGCCTTCAAATCCGCCATGGCGGAAGAGAGGGCGGCCATGCTGGCGGAACTGGGCGAGGCTCGCCGTCAGATCGCTGAGCTGACGCGGGAGCTTCGCTCGGCCAAAGTAGCTTCCGCCACAGCAGTTGACGCCGCCAGCCAGACGACTCCTCCACGAGAGAAGAAGTTCGCGACGGTGGCCACGCAGACCGACGTGCCTGCCGAAGGGGAGGCAACACTGCCCAAGACGGACGCAGAAGCAGAAGCGCAAGAAGAAGGGTGGGAAGAAGTCCCATTCCTCCCGCTTCCCGATATGTACAGCGCAAGCGCTGTGACGCAGAAGCTAGCTGCATCGCTTCGCGATGGTACATATCCCCACCATGACAACCCTTATCCTTTCGTTCCTCCTAACATTTCTAAACCTTCACCCCCACACCAACCAGTTGCGTACCCAGAAGGCCTTGTTGGTCTTTCCAGGGAGGATTACGAACTGATCAATTCCTTCCCTATATTCACTGAGTGGCAAATGCGCTACGTCATCTTCGCTCTGGTCCACGGAGAGTACGAGAGAGCAGGATACACCATATCCACTATCCCAACCGAGGGAGAGCCCTCAAGTAAGAAGAAGAAGAAGAAAATCCGTCATAACGACAAAGTCAAGAAATAGGACATCGGCACTCCTTGCCAGTTGAGAAAAACCTATTAGTAAAGAAAGAAGATTCAAGAGTCCCAGGGGAGTAAAGGCCAACAGGCCACAAACTTCCACCTGAACCTCCTCACAGAGAGGAAGTCTGAAAAGGAGCAGCAGCAGCAGGCTGCGCCGGCACGCACTCCGCTGCTCGACTCGCTGCCGCTCGCACCGGTCGTTTTCGTTTCCGTTTCGTGTGCACCGTCGCTAGCCCATCGCCATGTCCGGACGCGGAAAGGGAGGCAAAGTCAAGGGCAAGTCAAAGTCCCGCTCAAGCAGGGCTGGGCTCCAGTTCCCGGTCGGCAGAATCCACCGCCTCCTGCGCAAGGGAAACTACGCAGAGCGCGTCGGCGCCGGGGCGCCCGTCTACCTCGCCGCCGTCATGGAGTACCTCGCGGCTGAGGTGCTCGAGCTGGCCGGAAACGCGGCCCGCGACAACAAGAAGACGCGCATCATCCCGCGCCACCTGCAGCTTGCCATCCGCAACGACGAGGAGCTCAACAAGCTCCTGTCGGGCGTCACCATCGCACAGGGTGGTGTCCTGCCCAACATCCAGGCCGTCCTGCTGCCAAAGAAGACCGAGAAGAAGGCCTAAAGGAGGCCAGGCAATCGCAGCGCCGCGTGCTCCCCTGCACGCAACGCGCTTTGCCGGCTCGGCCCACAACAATCGGCCCTTTTCAGGGCCACCACACACACCTACGTCCAAAGCAAAATTTCAGTCGTCCTCGCCGCACCTTGTTTTGTTTTAACTTTGCACTGTCACAGCACAGCCGCCGCCGGCGCACGTCCGCCATCTTGTCGTCCACACAGCCCGTGTGGCCCAACACACACACACACACACACACACACACACATTTTGCACGGTCGCAGTCGCCTTCCAAACCGACAACGGCAGCAATAATGACCATTGTTAAAGGGAGGCGTGTCGACACACCGCCCTCCACTCCCGCGCGCAACGGCCGTCGACACGAACGAAACAGCTGATCCGGCCGCCTATGCCCACACGCCTTGCCTCGGAAACCCCAACGCCGCCGCAAACAAACACACAGAGACAAACCACGCAAGCAAATAATCACCGCCTCTCGCACAACAACACACAGCCCGCCATCTCCGTCGCGATCGATACAAAGACACACAATAACAAACACACAAACGAAGCAGCTCCACACACAGCCAGCCACATGACACGTTTCCTTTCCTTCTCCCCTCCCAGTCACATCACGTCGCTCAAACGGAAAGAAAGAAAGAAACAAACAAACAAACAACACAGCGCACACACGCAGCAACAACACAGACTCTTTCGCACTTTTCAACTTCCGAACAGTGTGGTGGCCCTGAAAAGGGCCGTTTTCTAGTCTCTCCCACCCACAAGCACGGCCGCGGGAAGGCCAGCGCCCGCTGCGACGCAGCCTAACCGCCGAAACCGTACAGGGTGCGCCCCTGCCTCTTCAGGGCGTACACCACGTCCATGGCCGTCACAGTCTTGCGCTTGGCGTGCTCAGTGTACGTCACCGCGTCGCGGATCACGTTCTCCAGGAACACCTTCAGCACCCCGCGGGTCTCCTCGTAGATCAGACCAGAGATGCGCTTCACGCCGCCCCTGCGAGCCAGGCGGCGGATGGCGGGCTTCGTGATGCCCTGGATGTTGTCGCGCAACACCTTGCGGTGCCGCTTGGCGCCACCCTTGCCGAGCCCCTTTCCTCCCTTGCCGCGGCCTGTCATCCTTCCTTCCTCGGGCAAAGCAAAACGTGCACAAACAGCAGCTGCAGCGGCTGGCGAGTCGGCTACGGTCTGCGCCCAGCGCGCCCGCCGCCCCGCTATATAGACTCTGGCCCGCCCTCCCCCCACCACGCGCAACCGAGGGCATATAAGCGCAGCACGGAGGCGCGCGGGCCCGTTGTCAAGGCAGCACCGGACGCCGCGCCGCACCTAACCTCCACGCACGCCGCTCCGCTACCGCTACCGCTACCGCCATGGCCCGCACAAAGCAAACGGCCCGCAAGTCCACCGGCGGAAAGGCGCCGCGCAAACAGCTCGCCACCAAGGCGGCGAGGAAGAGCGCGCCCGCCACCGGAGGCGTCAAGAAGCCCCACCGCTACAGGCCGGGCACCGTCGCCCTGCGAGAAATCAGGCGCTACCAGAAGAGCACAGAGCTGCTCATCCGCAAGCTGCCATTCCAGCGCCTAGTGCGCGAGATCGCCCAGGACTTCAAGACCGACCTGCGCTTCCAGAGCTCCGCAGTCATGGCCCTGCAGGAGGCCAGCGAGGCCTACCTCGTCGGCCTCTTCGAAGACACCAACCTGTGCGCAATCCACGCCAAGCGCGTCACCATCATGCCCAAGGACATCCAGCTCGCGCGCCGCATCCGCGGCGAGCGCGCCTAAACCGCGCCGCGGCACCGCACCGCACAAACAAAAACGGCCCTTTTCAGGGCCACTAACATCTCTCCGTCGCGAGCAAACTTTGTCGGTCGCCTGCCTCTCGCCCCGCAACCCAAAAACAAAAACCACCACTTCCCGTCCGTCCGCCACACCCGCTCACTCTGCCTGCCTGCTAGCAGCGCGCAACAATCACACATCATCCCTCCCCGGCGCTCAAAGCGCACAATACCCAACGGCCGACGTCACACCGCACGGGTGGCTGGCCGGCCGCCGCTTTCGTTTCGAAAACAAAACAACCCGCACTCCACTCCGACGGCCAACGGCCAGGCAGGCGCGCTCGCTCGCTCTACACGCCACCGAAATCCCCGCCGACTCCTTCCGCATCTCAACGTGCCCCCCGTTGCAAAACATAACACACACACACACACACACACACACACACACACACACACACACACAAGGAACAAAACAAAACAAAGACCAGACACGACTCGACAAGACAGACATCCGAGAAGAACGAACGCAGGCAAGCCAACCAACGTATTCAAACAAAACAACGTGACAGAAAACCAACCGTCGGCCGCCGCCACAAACACGGCGACAATCAACCACGACAACAACAACAACAACAACAACACCGCTTACCGCTACCGCCGCCCACACCCGCCACCGACCCCCGCAATCCAACCACCACGGCACGCAAACAGCATCCCCACGGGCATACAGAAACGCCAGACAGACACCCACACCAAACGCAACACGACAATCAAAACCTTCCCCGACGTGCTTTGATGGCCCTGAGAAGGGCCGTTTTGGGCCGCGCGTCTCTTGCGCGCCACTAGACGACGACGGGGGGTGGGGACGACGGAGTCAAGCGCCAAACCCTTCCTTTCCCATCTCTTTCTCCTCTACTCTACTTCTTCTTCTTGGGCGAAGCCTTCGCCTTAGACGGCGTCGTCGCCTTCTTCGGGCGCGGCGCCTTCGGCTTCTTCGTCGGAACCTTGGCGGCCTTCTTCGCCTTCGACGGCGACTTGGCCTTGGCCGGCTTGGCCGCAGCCGCCTTCTTCGCACCCGCGGGAGCGGCCGACGCCGCAGACGCCTTCTTGGCGGCGCCCGCCTTCCGACCGGTCGCCGCCTTCACGCCACCAGCCTTCTTTGCGCCGGCCGCACGGGCGCCCTTCTTCTCCTTGCTGGCCGGAGCGGCGCGCTTCTTCTTGGCACCGCCGGCACGAGCCTTGCCGCCCTCGGCCGCCCCCCCGCCGCCGGCGCCGGCAAGCTTGAACGAGCCGGACGCGCCCTTCCCCTTCGTCTGCACCAGCTCGCCCGCCACGACGGCCGACTTGAGGTACTTCTTGATAAACGGCGCCAGCTTCTCCGCGTCCAGCTTGTAGTGCGCGGCTATGTACTTCTTGATCGCCTGCAGCGACGACCCGCCGCGCTCCTTCAGACTCTTGATGGCGGCCGTCACCATCTCAGAGGTGCGCGGGTGCGCAGGCTTGGCGCGCGGCTTCTTCGCAGACGACGCAGACTTGGCCTTCTTCGTAGTGCCGGTGGCGGCGGGTGCCGCAGCAGTCTCGTTCGTAGCCGCCTGATCTGCCATTTCGACGACGCGCGTAACACACAGCGAGAGCGAGCGGGACGGCAGGCACGCAAGCACAGCACAGCAGCAGAGCAGAGAATCACAAGGCCCAGCCAGTGTCGCGGGCGGGCGCGGACGGCCGAGAGAGCGGCCGCCACTCTGCGCGCCGCCGCGCCGCGCCTCCCGCGCTTGCTACCGCCCAACGTCCGACAGCCTGTGCGGAGCAGCCCCAAACCTGCGCCACAACCGCCCGCGCCTTTCAAACCACCGAGGATGGGGCTACACACAGCCACACCACAGTCGCCAACCAGTCGCCACGGCAGCGCCGCAAACCACGGCCAAACTGCAGCTACCGCGCGCTACAGCCTGGGTCGGCCCGCCGAGAATCGCCGCCCCCGCCCAAATGCCGCCCCCACAGCCCCAGCCGACGACCCGCCACAATGGCCAAACCTTCGGCAAAACTCCCACACCGTCGCCGCGGCAGCCCGGCCAGCGCGGCCGGCGCCACAGCCACACAAGCCGAGGCGTGCGGCGATGACGGCCGTGCAAACGCGCCTCCGCCGCCCCATCGCCTTCCGTCGCCCTCCCGCCGTTTCCCGATCGGCCCGCAGCCGTCGGGCCACATCGCGCGCCGTCCTCCTCCTCTCGCCCGCCAACATTCACAGCCGTTTCTCAACAATTGCCCGCCGCAAACAGACGCCGCCTGCGCAACAGGCGCCGCCGCCCCTCGCCGCTTCCGACCCAACCCCTCGACCGGGGCAAACCGCAATCCGAATCTACAGACCAACCCAATCTGCCGTCAAGCACACACGACAGCCGACCTTACACGTTACGCGTTACACATTACGTTTACACGTCTACGTTAGGTTAGGTTAGGTGGACGTGGGTTAGGTTAAGGGGACTTGGGTTAGGTTAAGCGTCAAACTTAGGTTAAGCATTCAAACACGTCAGGCGTCAGAGGTTAGGTTAGGTTGGGTTAGGTTAGGTTAGGTTAGGTTAGGTTAGGTTAGGTTAGGTTAGGTTAGGTTAGGTTACACGTTAGGTTAAGGGGTCAGTGCTAGGTTAAGAAGCGTCAAACGTAGGTTAAAAAAGCGTTCAAACGTGAGGCGTGAGCCGGACAGCTTACCTTACGTAGACGTTAGGGGCTCACAGGCTGAGCTCACCTCGCCACACCACAGGTTAGGTTCGGTTCGGTTCGCTCGGCTCAGCGTAAAGCGCCGAGGTCAGGGTTACGTTCGTTCACCTTCGGGCGCCACACTTTCGGTTGAAAGGTCGCGACGGGACGACGTCGGCAGGCACGCCGCAAACGAACAAAAACGTACAGACGACGTCGGAAACCGCCGACAGACGGGGGAGCAGCACGACCACGACCAGACACCGAGCGCGAACGAGACACACGCGAACCACCCCCACCGGCCAAAGGGCACCACACAACAACCCAGAGCACCACGTGTCGACACCAGAGCAACCCGCCGCTCACGCGACATGGCTGGCACCGAAGGGCAACCGCCCGCAACTGCGCTTTCCGCGCCGGCCCGGATGCACGTCGTGCTACAACAACACCACTACCGTACACAGCCGCTGTTCACAACATCACTATCAATGGCGCGCCCGCGGCTCGCCGCCGTCGCAGTCGCAGCCCCAACGCCAGCACTTTTGCACCACCATTCACACGCACCGCAACACAGCTCGCCGACACAGCCGAACAAAACAAACACCACACAACAACAGCAACAGCAACAACGCCGCCGCCTCTACTTGTGGCGGCGACCCACCCCGCCGATGGCGCACCTTTCGCCAGCCGGCAATCGACACACACGCACCCACCCACCGGGGCCCAGTGCAAAAAAAAAAAAAAAAAAAAAAACACACAAAAACAAAAAAACCAAACAACACAAACGACACGGGAAGCGCACACCGCCACTTCGCGCGCACGCCACCAACCAGTCGTCGTCTCAAAATAACAAACACAAACAAAATAAACTAACAACTAGGGCAACACAAAACAAAAACGCCTCGCACGAACCGCCCACAAAAAGGACAAGCACACGCACAGCCTCTGCTGACGACCACGACGCAGCGGCACGCTGCTCCTGTCCCGCGCCCCGCGCCCCACTCGATTCACAACTCACGCGACACCGTCAACGACGGGCTCGCTTCCCGCAACCTACCACCTTTCCGCCACGACGCACAGCCCCAGCCCCACCCGACGACGCCCGTGGCAACGACTGCACTTTCACCACCGCCTCCCCCTTCCCCCCCAAAACACACACACACACACAGCCAGCCAAAAACGCACTCGCGACCCACACATGCACGTGCATCGGCACACGCCAACCAGTCAACGTCGACAACCACACGCAAGGCTCGAAACGAAACCGGCGTCCTTCCACGTTGCCATCAAGCTACGCGACACAAGACACAAGGAACCAACACAACAGCCGGCCCCACTAATTCCCACTCTCACGCCGCAAAAAGCACACCGAAACCGCCAAACGCACGCACATTCCCCTTCGCACTGACACCACCGACCGGCTCGCTACCACACACCTCTCGGCAGCCGTTTCACGCCAATTCGCCACACCGCCCACACAGTCGACAAGCGCCCGCCCTGTACGGCACACGCAACGACGCAGCGCAGCAAAGGGCGCCCGCAACACATACCTCTCCGCCGCCCGACGCGCCAACCGCCACACCACACCGCCAGCCACTCGCAAATTGTGCACTGCCACCAGCCACACGTCCAACACGCCGCGCCGCCTCCGGCCACCCGCCAGGGGGCGCTCACGTCCGCGACAACAGCGCGGCCCGCCGGGCCGGGCCGGGCCGAACCGAACCGAGCCGCCGCTGCTCTGCACTCGGCACGGCCACACCCTGCTGCAGACCGGGCTCGTCCCTCTGTACGCGTCTGCCTGCGCATCAACACAACACGACCTTTTTTTTTTTTTTTTCTCTCTACCGCCATCCCTCCTTCTCGCGTTTTACTCGTTGTTGCAGCAGCGGCGCACACCTACACATCCACAGCCCCAGCCGAGCCGGCCTCACCTCAGGGCCCGCCGCCAGCGTCTCCTCCTCGGGCACAGGTGCGGTGCTGTGGCCGCCCATCCAACCGCATTGCTGGCCGTCCAGCCACCAGGCGTTCCCACTGCCGCGAGCCACGCCGCGCACCGACCCTGCTGCAGAAAACGAAGCATAGCCAGAGACCGACCGATACACAAAGCAAGCCGTCGCCTCGCCTCTTGTCCTTCCTGCCTTCCTTCCGCCCCCGCCCTTCTCACACCACCGCCTCTCCACTTTCGCCCCCCCCCCCTCCTTTTTTTTTTTTTTTTTTTTGTTTTCTTCTTTCTTTCTTTCTTTCTTTCTTTCTTTGGCCCTCTCTCCTTCCCGCCATGGCGGTTACGGCACCGCCTGCAGCGGCAGATTTTTTGCGCCCACACGCCTACTCCTACCACCATTAACCTTGCCCTGCCCTGCCCATCAACGTCGCAGTCGAACCGACGCTTGCCAACACACTGCCCACGTTCCTTTCTCTTTTCGGCCTACGCCCATTACGCGCCGCCGCCACAGCACCTTCCCTTCCCACAACACACCGACGTCATCACACGCACCCAAAACAGGGGCCACGACCGTGTTCCTCGCCCACTCCCATCCCGCACGGTACGCACATTCCCAACTACTACCGCGCACCCTCCCTTTCCAATCTGTGTGTCTCTGTGTCTGTGTCCTGTCCGCGCGTGACGCCTCTCAACATCCGCCGTCCCCCGTCCCGTTTTCGCCCCCATGCCGTCGTCGCGCCGCCTCCTCCCCGTCCACCGCCGCCCCTGTCCGCCCCGCACCACACCATACACCGCTGCTTGTCCCGGCCGTTGCCACCAAAGGCGCCGACCGCAAACGCGCCACGCCGCAGCCCCCGTGCGTCTCGCGCTCGCTTGCATCTCCGTGCCGACGCTGCCTCTCTTCCCACTCGCACTCGACCTCGACAACACAGTCTTTGGCTCCGCCACTGCGTGTTCCGGTGGTACGCACGCTGCAACACGTATGTATTCATTACCAGAGCGATGGCGAGGCATGACAGCATCTCTGTCTGACCAGAGAGTTCTTTATCGCTGCTAGTCGGCGCTTGGACCGCGCCAGACGACAGTAGTGGCACGCACCGGGTCGCCAGGAACAGTTGTTATATATATTGTAGCGCGAGTCGGGAGAGGTAGTAGTCGGTCGACAGTAGTAGCGGGTGGACGGTTGTACTGAGCGGGCGTCGGCGGCGTGCTCTGCTCGTCTCGCGACTCTGGTCACGGTTCGGGACGATGTATAGTATATTGTGTTATAATCAAAAAGGTGGTGTGACGCTGCATTGCGCAAATCTGATAACGTATGTTCATTGTACTTCTTTTGTTCAACAACAAAAGCCCCACTATTACTTTTTTTCTAAAGTAACTTTTGTCTCTTAACGAAAAACATTCACTTTTTAAAGACTACTTCCTATGGCATTTCCCTCCAAGGAGTGCAATTAATTACCAGCCAGCACTCATTCATTGCACACAGCTGTGTAAGGGGTATCTACAATTGAGGAGCGGATATAAATGCAATTTTTTTGTTTTTTTTTTGTGTGTGTGTTGTAACCTCCCAGCAAAATTTAAAATAATGGACAATGTTATTTACGGATGCTAATGGACATTGCGCTAATTGTAACCTCGCCCACAATGAGAGGTATTGAAAATGGCAACAAAAATGTGAAATTCGCAATCTGACTCAAATATAAAGTCTTCACACAACATTTACAAAAGTCCGTTCAGTGACAAGAAACTTCAATTAAACCGAAATATCGGTCTTTGGCCCTGTGCAAAACAATCAGAATTAAAGTCTTACCTCCGAATAAATGGATGTCACATTTCTGCTCTGGTTGTTGCGCAGCGCTTGGAGGAACTGCATTGCAAATAATAATATTCTCTTTTTTTGTGATTTTAGTGACATTTTTCTTCAAAGACGTGGAATGAAATGTGAAGTGCAACGAACTCTTTAGTTCAATAAAAAATTAAATGTTTGAAAAATGCTTTTGAAATAAAGATTATTATTGGGGAACTTGTTGGAGAATAATTACAATTTTTCATTATCTAATGATTATATTAATTAACAGTATACCTTATTCACCATCTTGACCAGTGTTGCCGACCGCCTACATCACACAACCGCACTCGGCTGCTACTACTGACCGACCGCTCTGCATGACGACTATTAGCGTACTGCACGCGACGACTACTGACAGAGTACAGCCCTCAACTACACAGAGCTACGGACTCGCAACGACTACTGACAGACTGACTGACTGAGAACCGCTCGCAACACTCGCGCAGTCCAGCGCAAACTCTCTGGTCACAGATGCTACAATGTCTCGCCATCGCTACTATGTTACATACGTGTTTCAGTGTCTTTTTCATTGGGGTAACGATCTTTGGCTCTTTTTATTCTGAATACAGGGCCAAAGGTCAACGCTGCTGCCCTTATACAATTTATCAGGTTTCATTATGTCTGTTGCAATGTTACATACGGTTCACTCTTTCATTAATATTATCGTTGGGTTTGTTTTGTAGGGACGTTAACATTCTGGCACATTTTTATTATCATCGGACTCTCTGCTATTTGTGCAGGGAGGTTATACCTGGGTCCATTTCCATTTCCATTTACATTTTAATATAGATAGACTTTTTGTTTTCTTTTTTGTTTCTTGTTGTTTTTTTTTTTTTTTGTTTTGTTTTTCCCGCTCTCACCACCACCGCCGCATCACGCCTTCCGTTTTCTTGGTTTCTTTTCTGTTCTTCAACATCACCGCGCCCCATTTCCACACCACAGCCATCAGCCTCCAAGACGGGCGGGCGCAGTGTGCCATTTCCGGCGCACAAGCACACCCGTACGGTACTCTCCTCGCCCCCACGCCACCAACAACACAGCGACCACGCGGCTTTCAGGCATGGCACGGCACGGCACGGCACCGGCGAAATGCGCCGCCCCCGCCCCTCCGCGCATCCGTCCGTCTCGCCACGTTCACTGACAGCCGCGTCTGCGGCTACACCACGACAACCACAACACAACACCGCTCCCCTCCCTGGCAACTCACATTGTTTTTCTCCTCCTCTTTTGCACAAACCACAACGCCGAGCACAGGCGCAAGCCACCCACACCGCGCCCCTCCCCGTCCCGTCTTTGGCCGCCGCTCCTCGTTTCCTCGTTTGCCCCCTCCCATCTCCCGAAATGCCATGCCAGCAGCGTTACGCATGCCCCTCCCCTGTCCACACAACACTACCGCCTAACGAACAGCCTTTTCCGGGCCACATGCAGGGCACGCCCACCTCCAAACACTGCCAATTCACGGACGCACACGCACACTTTCCCGACTCCTTTCTGTACGGAGGGTGCGTCATCTCGACCGTGACAGAGTGACGGCAACTATCGACGATCCATTTCCCCCCACTGGTAAAACATGTCCACTAACACCTACATACATCATTCAAGTACACAGACAATAGCATACACACAATGGGAGGGCACACGAACATGGACGGCACGGCACTGTCATACACTCTTCCTCAGAACCATATCAACAAACGTTACGTACATCCGGGAAAGCGAAAGCGAACGCGAAAGCGAAAGCAAAAGCAAAGGCAAAGCCCAATGCAGCCGTCAAAGGTAACGTTCACCACGGCAGACACTTGCAGCCGCGCCGCCGTTAAACGCATTTCAGTGCGGCTCCAATACGCCTCCGACACGGGAACGTTCCGTTGCTCTACGAATGCGTTTCCTCCCCTTTTTCCCTTCCTCTCTCTTTTGCCCCCCCTCCTTGCACTCTTGCCTCATTCCTCACGTTCTGCCCAGACATTCGACCGATCAAAGTCAACCTTTCGTTACCGTTCTCAGCGCGACGGTGTACAACAGTATGACGGGTGTGCCCAAGACTTCGGTTCAGTTGCGTGACGCCGGTCTATCGCGCCGATCGACAGTTACTCAGGGGGCGACGGATCGGACCACGTCACCGACACACAAAACACTTTCAAACAAACAAATACATACCGGATGGACACAGACAAACACGTGTACAGACATTCGCCAAACAAACGACCGCCGCCGCCGCCGTCGTCGTCTAGCGTGCATCTTGAATGACGACATCGGTGTGCGTGCGTCGTACGCAATCAGTCAGACACGGCTATCAAACATCAGAGTCGAATGGTACATCATCGTGCGTGTCGCCGTACACGTACAGTACAATACAACAACAAAACAATGCGTCTTAATGGCACGTTCATTTCAACGTCACTCACACACCTCCACGCTGCAGTTACGTCGCACCATTGTCAAACTCGGCGTACAGCAAAGGGAATAGTGGGCGGCAAAAAAAACCAAACAAAAACATTTCACATTTCACCCTCGCCATGTATGATGTGCAAAAAAACAAACCCGCAAACGGCCGTCGTTACGGTGACACAAAAGTCGCCGATCACACTGTCCCCCCTCGCAGACGGGTAACACACACACACACACACACACACACACACACCAACAACACCAATGGGTCAAAAACCACGCCAACGAGGCGTGCCACCATTCCACGCCACGGCGACCAACCTCGTGGCCGTACCCCGCGCAACACGCTTTGACGCGCCCCCCCACCCACAATCAAAATGCACACATACATCACAGCCGTCCACACAAACAACAACAACAATTCCGCCCTTCCCGCAAAAGGCAAGTTGGTGGCCCTGAAAAGGGCCGTTTTGCCGCTCTCGCAACGGAGGAGCCTTCTCCATCCTTCCTTCCATTCCAGAGCCACCTCCTTACTTGGAGCTCGTGTACTTGGTCACCGCCTTCGTGCCCTCGCTCACGGCGTGCTTGGCCAGCTCGCCAGGCAGCAACAGCCGCACAGCGGTCTGGATCTCGCGGGACGTGATGGTCGAGCGCTTGTTGTAGTGCGCCAGGCGAGAAGCCTCGGCCGCAATGCGCTCGAAAATGTCGTTCACGAAGCTGTTCATGATGCTCATCGCCTTCGACGAGATGCCCGTGTCAGGGTGCACCTGCTTCAGCACCTTGTAGATGTAGATGGCATAGCTCTCCTTCCTCTTGCGCTTCTTCTTCTTGTCGCCCTTCGAAATGTTCTTCTGCGCCTTGCCAGCCTTCTTGGCGGCCTTCCCGCTAGTCTTGGGCGGCATCTCGAACCAACGTACGGCAGCAGCAACACCAGTAGCAAGCGCTCCGCTCTAGTCAGCGTCTCCCCACACAGTGGCACCCGCCGCCAGCCGCCGCCGCACCTTTACCAGCTCGCCCTGTTGCGGCCGCCGACCAATGGGGCGCGCGCGCAACCGGCCGCCGCACCCGAGCCCATAAAGCACCCCCACCCCGGCTGCGCCGGCACGCACTCCGCTGCTCGACTCGCTGCCGCTCGCACCGGTCGTTTTCGTTTCCGTTTCGTGTGCACCGTCGCTAGCCCATCGCCATGTCCGGACGCGGAAAGGGAGGCAAAGTCAAGGGCAAGTCAAAGTCCCGCTCAAGCAGGGCTGGGCTCCAGTTCCCGGTCGGCAGAATCCACCGCCTCCTGCGCAAGGGAAACTACGCAGAGCGCGTCGGCGCCGGGGCGCCCGTCTACCTCGCCGCCGTCATGGAGTACCTCGCGGCTGAGGTGCTCGAGCTGGCCGGAAACGCGGCCCGCGACAACAAGAAGACGCGCATCATCCCGCGCCACCTGCAGCTTGCCATCCGCAACGACGAGGAGCTCAACAAGCTCCTGTCGGGCGTCACCATCGCACAGGGTGGTGTCCTGCCCAACATCCAGGCCGTCCTGCTGCCAAAGAAGACCGAGAAGAAGGCCTAAAGGAGGCCAGGCAATCGCAGCGCCGCGTGCTCCCCTGCACGCAACGCGCTTTGCCGGCTCGGCCCACAACAATCGGCCCTTTTCAGGGCCACCACACACACCTACGTCCAAAGCAAAATTTCAGTCGTCCTCGCCGCACCTTGTTTTGTTTTAACTTTGCACTGTCACAGCACAGCCGCCGCCGGCGCACGTCCGCCATCTTGTCGTCCACACAGCCCGTGTGGCCCAACACACACACACACACACACACACACACACACACACACACATTTTGCACGGTCGCAGTCGCCTTCCAAACCGACAACGGCAGCAATAATGACCATTGTTAAAGGGAGGCGTGTCGACACACCGCCCTCCACTCCCGCGCGCAACGGCCGTCGACACGAACGAAACAGCTGATCCGGCCGCCTATGCCCACACGCCTTGCCTCGGAAACCCCAACGCCGCCGCAAACAAACACACAGAGACAAACCACGCAAGCAAATAATCACCGCCTCTCGCACAACAACACACAGCCCGCCATCTCCGTCGCGATCGATACAAAGACACACAATAACAAACACACAAACGAAGCAGCTCCACACACAGCCAGCCACATGACACGTTTCCTTTCCTTCTCCCCTCCCAGTCACATCACGTCGCTCAAACGGAAAGAAAGAAAGAAACAAACAAACAAACAACACAGCGCACACACGCAGCAACAACACAGACTCTTTCGCACTTTTCAACTTCCGAACAGTGTGGTGGCCCTGAAAAGGGCCGTTTTCTAGTCTCTCCCACCCACAAGCACGGCCGCGGGAAGGCCAGCGCCCGCTGCGACGCAGCCTAACCGCCGAAACCGTACAGGGTGCGCCCCTGCCTCTTCAGGGCGTACACCACGTCCATGGCCGTCACAGTCTTGCGCTTGGCGTGCTCAGTGTACGTCACCGCGTCGCGGATCACGTTCTCCAGGAACACCTTCAGCACCCCGCGGGTCTCCTCGTAGATCAGACCAGAGATGCGCTTCACGCCGCCCCTGCGAGCCAGGCGGCGGATGGCGGGCTTCGTGATGCCCTGGATGTTGTCGCGCAACACCTTGCGGTGCCGCTTGGCGCCACCCTTGCCGAGCCCCTTTCCTCCCTTGCCGCGGCCTGTCATCCTTCCTTCCTCGGGCAAAGCAAAACGTGCACAAACAGCAGCTGCAGCGGCTGGCGAGTCGGCTACGGTCTGCGCCCAGCCTGTGCACCTCTTGTTGAAACTCCTCTGTGGGTTTCTGGGTTTCACGAAGTTTCAGCACGTAATGTGCTCTTCCTTCCATTTCTTCCAATTGCGAGATCTTTAGTTTCCTAGTTTTCGGTTGTCCATGTTTTGGTGCTTCATAATTTCGAGATTGATTGCGTCTTCGTCAGCGTGCTTGACGAAGATGGTGTGGCCAGCGCAGGTGCGCTCTCCACTCTTCTCGGCTGCCGAGTAGTCGTACTTTCGCGTTCTGCGAAGTTTCGGCGGTGGTGTAAAACATTACAGCCTGTTCTTCGATTCTTCTTCGGAGTCTCTGGACGTCCGCTATCTGGTGGAGTTCCTCAGTTGGGAAGTCCGCCGGCAGATGGAGTGCCCATTTCAGTGCTCTGTTCTGCACTGCCTGGATCCGTTGTAAGTTGGTTGGTGCCGTGTTTCCCCATACGACCGCGGCGTATTCCAGCACTGGTCGTATGAGGGATTTGTAGAGGATCACCCCTAGGTGGTCTGGTAATGAAGAGCGTGGGTTTAGGATGGGGTACAGCATGTTCATGCGCCCCATTGCCTTTTTCCTCGTCTCTTCAATGTGTGGGCGCCACGTTAGACGTTTGTCTAGTGTGACGCCCAGATATTTTGCCGTTGCGCTCCAGGGGACCGGTCTTCCTCGTAATGTTATCTCCTGGAGGTCAGCCGGCACGTTCCGGTGGGCAATGACGATTGCCTGTGATTTGGCGGCGTTGTACGCCAGCCGCCACTTTGCCGCCCAGTCTTCCAAGTTGTTGGCTGCGGATTGCAGTCGCCTTTGAAGGAGTTGCGGCTGCATGCTGCGGCAGTACACTGCCGTATCGTCCGCGTACAGAGCGAGTTGCACCCGATCTGTGCGTGGTAGGTCGGCAGTGTACAGCGAGTATAGCACTGGACCCAGGACCGAACCTTGCGGGACTCCGGCGAGTATTCGGCGTTCTGTGGAGATTCCACAGTCTGCCCGTACGTGAAACGTGCGACCCGCGAGGTAACTCTGCAGGAGTTTCACGTGTGGCCCAGGAATCCCCAATGTAAATAGTTTATAAAGGAGACCACTGTGCCACACTGAATCAAATGCACGAGACACGTCGAGCAGAAGCGCGCCGAAGTACTCGCGTCGGTCCAGGGCACAGAAGGCTTCCTCTGTCAGCCGCAGTAGTTGCTGTGTGGTGGAGTGTCCCTTCCGGAATCCAAACTGCTCGTCGGGCAGGATGCCCTCCGCGTCGATGTGATTTCCAAGACGCCGCAGGTACAACCTCTCGAAGACCTTCGAGAGTGCTGGCAGCAGGCTGATCGGGCGGTAGTTGTTTGCCCGCCTGTGATCCTTCCCTGGCTTGGGAAGGGCCACGATCTCGGCGTGCTTCCAGCACTCTGGAAATACGCCAGTGCGGATGATGGAATTGAAGATCCCCGTGAGGTGCCCGATTGCGATGGGCGGCAGTTGCTTGAGCAGCTGATTTGTGACGTGGTCGGGGCCTCCTGCCTTCCTGCCGTTGAGATTGCGCAGCTGGATCTCGACTTCCGCTTCCTCGATCGGCTCGATGACGGTGTCGTTGTCTTCGGCCGCCAAGAAGACCGGAAGTCGTTCCTCCACCAGTGCCATGTGTGCCTGGTCTACGGGGTCTTCCACCGGGGTGAAGTTTTCAGCGAACGCGTCCGCGAGGGCGTTGGCCTTTGCGTCCGGTTCGCTGACGAAGACGTTCCCGACTTGCAGTGGCGGTATTTTGGCGGTGCGGCGGATGAATCCCTTCACCGCGTGCCAGGCTGTTCCGTCCTCTGTCTTCAGGGAGGCGACTTTCTGCGACCACTCCTCGATTCTGTGGGCGTCGGCGGCTGCTTTAATCTCCCGCTGCATCCTGTTCAGTTGCCGCTTTGTTGCGGGATTCCGTGTTAGCTGCCATTCGCGGCGAAGTCTGTTCTTCTCCGTGATGGCAGCTTTGAGATGTTGCGGGAATTCACGGGCGTGTGGCTTCTCTGTTCTTCCGTTTGGAGTGGCTGCCGCCACAGCTTCTGCGACTCCTCGGGTGAGGTGCCGCAGCGCCGCTTCCGCACCGTGTTCAGTCGGGTTCGGCGCGTCTCCGATTTTGGCCGCCATTTCTGTTTGGTACGTGTCCCATGTGATGCCCCTGATGTCGTGGCCACGTTTGGTCGTTTGGACGATGTCCGCATTCAGTTCAAAGACCACGGGGGCGTGGTCGGACGCCATCGTGGCCCTCGTTGTGGCGGAGATGAAGTGTCTCACCCCGCGGACGATGGCCACGTCTATGACGTCCGGTTGCGCACCTCTTCGTGTCGGGAAGATGGTCGGCTGGTGCGGTCCTATCACCGCCGCTCCGAGCTGCTCGGCCACCCGATGTAGACGGCGGCCGCTTGTGTTTGTGGTCCTGGAGTTCCAGATGATGTTCTTGGCGTTAACGTCGCCTCCGAGGAATGTGTTTCCAGGGAGGGAAATCAGCGCCGCGAACTCATCTGGCTGCAGTAGACCCCTTGGACGTCGGTATATTGCCACGAAGTTTATCGGTCCTTGATCCGTTTGCACGGCTACTCCCGTGGCCTCTATTGTGGCGAGTTGTGGCAGGTGAATCCGGTGGTGGCGCATCGTCCTCCTTACGTATACCGCCGTGCCGCCACCCGCGGTTGGCCGGTCGTCCCGGTAGCAGTGGTAGTTGGCCACTCCCACTTTCACGCCGGGCTTCAGGTGTGTTTCTGCGACGAGACAGATGTCCAGGTTCTCGTCGCAGATGAAGCTTCTGAATTCAGCGTCCTGGTGACGCAAGCCGTTGGCGTTAAAGACGCCGATTTTTACACCACGGTCGTGTCTATCCATGATGTTTTGTGGAGATGGCCAAGGTGATCGTCTGTGTGATCTGCTCCACAGACGCCGCGTATTTGTTTGGAAGGTCCTCGATCACATGGAGGACCCTGTCTATGAGGCCTGCCAACAGCTGCAGCATTTGGGTGGCCTTGTCTTCCTCCTGTGGTTGTTTTGGAGGATGGGGCGCGTCGATGTGCCGCTGTTGGTAGCGGCTTCCGCGCTGGCGCATTTCCGGGAAGTCAACGGGGCTGTCTAATCTCGGAGGGCGCCGCCCGGGGGCTGCGTCTTCGTTATTTGTGCGCGCTCGTTGCGCGCGCCCGGTAGCAGCAGTGGCTGCCGTCAGATCAGCTGATCGCTGCCGGGCCCATGCGTTAGCACGGGGTGCCGGCTGCGGCCGTGCGGTGCTGCCACCTGTGAGCGGCGCGCCTCTCTGGGCGTCACTTGCCGCTGGCTGTGTCCGTGAGGTGCTGCCACCACGCGGCGGGTTGCGGGACTCCGTCGTGGTAGCGGCCTCCGGGATTGTGTTGTAGGTAGCCGTGGCGGCTGCCTTACCGGCTGCTGGCTGCAACGTCTGCATGCTGCTGCCCTCTTTTGGCGTCGAGCTGTACTCGGCGGCTGGCTTTCCCGGATACGTCCGGGAGGTGCTGCCCTCTCGCGGCGAGTTTTGAGACTCGCGCGTAAGGGAGGTGGCTGGGACTGCACTGCCGGTCGCGTCGCGAGCTGCCTTACCGACTGTTGGCGGCTGCCTCTGCGTACTCGGCCGGGAGGTGCTGGCCCCTGGCGGCGCTGGGTTGTATCCGGCGCGTCGACCTCCACGTGTCCGGCGGCGTCGTCGTCTTTGTGGCCGACCGGTTGCTGGCCAGTTCTGCGAGTCGCGGAATGCGGTTTTCCCGTTTCTGGCCGTCTTCCCTCCGCGCAGCTGCTGGCCTTGGGCGCGCTCGAGGAAGGCTATGTGCCGTTCACAGCCTCTATACGCGGCCATGTGGTTTTCACCACACAGGGCGCACTTCGGTGTGAAGTCCTTGTGTGGTATACCTTTGATTGTACAATCGCGAGATGCGTGTTCCCCTGCGCATCTCACGCATCTCTCGTCCATGTTGCAGTGTTTCTGGACGTGGCCGAGTTGCTGACACCTGAAGCACTGTGCATAAGGTTGTTTATTGCGCAGGTTTTCGGGTGTCACACTGCAGTTGGCTATTAGACGGAGCTGGAACAGCTGCCTGTTGCGCTCTGTGTTGGGAGCGTACACGCAGAAGAGCGGCGAGTCTTTTCTCGTTAGCGCGCCCGCCGCCCCCCTATATAGACTCTGGCCCGCCCTCCCCCCACCACGCGCAACCGAGGGCATATAAGCGCAGCACGGAGGCGCGCGGGCCCGTTGTCAAGGCAGCACCGGACGCCGCGCCGCACCTAACCTCCACGCACGCCGCTCCGCTACCGCTACCGCTACCGCCATGGCCCGCACAAAGCAAACGGCCCGCAAGTCCACCGGCGGAAAGGCGCCGCGCAAACAGCTCGCCACCAAGGCGGCGAGGAAGAGCGCGCCCGCCACCGGAGGCGTCAAGAAGCCCCACCGCTACAGGCCGGGCACCGTCGCCCTGCGAGAAATCAGGCGCTACCAGAAGAGCACAGAGCTGCTCATCCGCAAGCTGCCATTCCAGCGCCTAGTGCGCGAGATCGCCCAGGACTTCAAGACCGACCTGCGCTTCCAGAGCTCCGCAGTCATGGCCCTGCAGGAGGCCAGCGAGGCCTACCTCGTCGGCCTCTTCGAAGACACCAACCTGTGCGCAATCCACGCCAAGCGCGTCACCATCATGCCCAAGGACATCCAGCTCGCGCGCCGCATCCGCGGCGAGCGCGCCTAAACCGCGCCGCGGCACCGCACCGCACAAACAAAAACGGCCCTTTTCAGGGCCACTAACATCTCTCCGTCGCGAGCAAACTTTGTCGGTCGCCTGCCTCTCGCCCCGCAACCCAAAAACAAAAACCACCACTTCCCGTCCGTCCGCCACACCCGCTCACTCTGCCTGCCTGCTAGCAGCGCGCAACAATCACACATCATCCCTCCCCGGCGCTCAAAGCGCACAATACCCAACGGCCGACGTCACACCGCACGGGTGGCTGGCCGGCCGCCGCTTTCGTTTCGAAAACAAAACAACCCGCACTCCACTCCGACGGCCAACGGCCAGGCAGGCGCGCTCGCTCGCTCTACACGCCACCGAAATCCCCGCCGACTCCTTCCGCATCTCAACGTGCCCCCCGTTGCAAAACATAACACACACACACACACACACACACACACACACACACACACACACACACACAAAGGAACAAAACAAAACAAAGACCAGACACGACTCGACAAGACAGACATCCGAGAAGAACGAACGCAGGCAAGCCAACCAACGTATTCAAACAAAACAACGTGACAGAAAACCAACCGTCGGCCGCCGCCACAAACACGGCGACAATCAACCACGACAACAACAACAACAACAACAACAACAACAACAACACCGCTTACCGCTACCGCCGCCCACACCCGCCACCGACCCCCGCAATCCAACCACCACGGCACGCAAACAGCATCCCCACGGGCATACAGAAACGCCAGACAGACACCCACACCAAACGCAACACGACAATCAAAACCTTCCCCGACGTGCTTTGATGGCCCTGAGAAGGGCCGTTTTGGGCCGCGCGTCTCTTGCGCGCCACTAGACGACGACGGGGGGTGGGGACGACGGAGTCAAGCGCCAAACCCTTCCTTTCCCATCTCTTTCTCCTCTACTCTACTTCTTCTTCTTGGGCGAAGCCTTCGCCTTAGACGGCGTCGTCGCCTTCTTCGGGCGCGGCGCCTTCGGCTTCTTCGTCGGAACCTTGGCGGCCTTCTTCGCCTTCGACGGCGACTTGGCCTTGGCCGGCTTGGCCGCAGCCGCCTTCTTCGCACCCGCGGGAGCGGCCGACGCCGCAGACGCCTTCTTGGCGGCGCCCGCCTTCCGACCGGTCGCCGCCTTCACGCCACCAGCCTTCTTTGCGCCGGCCGCACGGGCGCCCTTCTTCTCCTTGCTGGCCGGAGCGGCGCGCTTCTTCTTGGCACCGCCGGCACGAGCCTTGCCGCCCTCGGCCGCCCCCCCGCCGCCGGCGCCGGCAAGCTTGAACGAGCCGGACGCGCCCTTCCCCTTCGTCTGCACCAGCTCGCCCGCCACGACGGCCGACTTGAGGTACTTCTTGATAAACGGCGCCAGCTTCTCCGCGTCCAGCTTGTAGTGCGCGGCTATGTACTTCTTGATCGCCTGCAGCGACGACCCGCCGCGCTCCTTCAGACTCTTGATGGCGGCCGTCACCATCTCAGAGGTGCGCGGGTGCGCAGGCTTGGCGCGCGGCTTCTTCGCAGACGACGCAGACTTGGCCTTCTTCGTAGTGCCGGTGGCGGCGGGTGCCGCAGCAGTCTCGTTCGTAGCCGCCTGATCTGCCATTTCGACGACGCGCGTAACACACAGCGAGAGCGAGCGGGACGGCAGGCACGCAAGCACAGCACAGCAGCAGAGCAGAGAATCACAAGGCCCAGCCAGTGTCGCGGGCGGGCGCGGACGGCCGAGAGAGCGGCCGCCACTCTGCGCGCCGCCGCGCCGCGCCTCCCGCGCTTGCTACCGCCCAACGTCCGACAGCCTGTGCGGAGCAGCCCCAAACCTGCGCCACAACCGCCCGCGCCTTTCAAACCACCGAGGATGGGGCTACACACAGCCACACCACAGTCGCCAACCAGTCGCCACGGCAGCGCCGCAAACCACGGCCAAACTGCAGCTACCGCGCGCTACAGCCTGGGTCGGCCCGCCGAGAATCGCCGCCCCCGCCCAAATGCCGCCCCCACAGCCCCAGCCGACGACCCGCCACAATGGCCAAACCTTCGGCAAAACTCCCACACCGTCGCCGCGGCAGCCCGGCCAGCGCGGCCGGCGCCACAGCCACACAAGCCGAGGCGTGCGGCGATGACGGCCGTGCAAACGCGCCTCCGCCGCCCCATCGCCTTCCGTCGCCCTCCCGCCGTTTCCCGATCGGCCCGCAGCCGTCGGGCCACATCGCGCGCCGTCCTCCTCCTCTCGCCCGCCAACATTCACAGCCGTTTCTCAACAATTGCCCGCCGCAAACGGACGCCGCCTGCGCAACAGGCGCCGCCGCCCCTCGCCGCTTCCGACCCAACCCCTCGACCGAGGCAAACCGCAATCCGAATCTACAGACCAACCCAATCTGCCGTCAAGCACACACGACAGCCGACCTTACACGTTACGCGTTACACATTACGTTTACACGTCTACGTTAGGTTAGGTTAGGTGGACGTGGGTTAGGTTAAGGGGACTTGGGTTAGGTTAAGCGTCAAACTTAGGTTAAGCATTCAAACACGTCAGGCGTCAGAGGTTAGGTTGGGTTGGGTTAGGTTAGGTTAGGTTAGGTTAGGTTAGGTTAGGTTAGGTTAGGTTAGGTTAGGTTACACGTTAGGTTAAGGGGTCAGTGCTAGGTTAAGAAGCGTCAAACGTAGGTTAAAAAAGCGTTCAAACGTGAGGCGTGAGCCGGACAGCTTACCTTACGTAGACGTTAGGGGCTCACAGGCTGAGCTCACCTCGCCACACCACAGGTTAGGTTCGGTTCGGTTCGCTCGGCTCAGCGTAAAGCGCCGAGGTCAGGGTTACGTTCGTTCACCTTCGGGCGCCACACTTTCGGTTGAAAGGTCGCGACGGGACGACGTCGGCAGGCACGCCGCAAACGAACAAAAACGTACAGACGACGTCGGAAACCGCCGACAGACGGGGGAGCAGCACGACCACGACCAGACACCGAGCGCGAACGAGACACACGCGAACCACCCCCACCGGCCAAAGGGCACCACACAACAACCCAGAGCACCACGTGTCGACACCAGAGCAACCCGCCGCTCACGCGACATGGCTGGCACCGAAGGGCAACCGCCCGCAACTGCGCTTTCCGCGCCGGCCCGGATGCACGTCGTGCTACAACAACACCACTACCGTACACAGCCGCTGTTCACAACATCACTATCAATGGCGCGCCCGCGGCTCGCCGCCGTCGCAGTCGCAGCCCCAACGCCAGCACTTTTGCACCACCATTCACACGCACCGCAACACAGCTCGCCGACACAGCCGAACAAAACAAACACCACACAACAACAGCAACAGCAACAACGCCGCCGCCTCTACTTGTGCCGGCGACCCACCCCGCCGATGGCGCACCTTTCGCCAGCCGGCAATCGACACACACGCACCCACCCACCGGGGCCCAGTGCAAAAAAAAAAAAAAAAAAAACACACAAAAACAAAAAAACCAAACAACACAAACGACACGGGAAGCGCACACCGCCACTTCGCGCGCACGCCACCAACCAGTCGTCGTCTCAAAATAACAAACACAAACAAAATAAACTAACAACTAGGGCAACACAAAACAAAAACGCCTCGCACGAACCGCCCACAAAAAGGACAAGCACACGCACAGCCTCTGCTGACGACCACGACGCAGCGGCACGCTGCTCCTGTCCCGCGCCCCGCGCCCCACTCGATTCACAACTCACGCGACACCGTCAACGACGGGCTCGCTTCCCGCAACCTACCACCTTTCCGCCACGACGCACAGCCCCAGCCCCACCCGACGACGCCCGTGGCAACGACTGCACTTTCACCACCGCCTCCCCCTTCCCCCCCAAAACACACACACACACACAGCCAGCCAAAAACGCACTCGCGACCCACACATGCACGTGCATCGGCACACGCCAACCAGTCAACGTCGACAACCACACGCAAGGCTCGAAACGAAACCGGCGTCCTTCCACGTTGCCATCAAGCTACGCGACACAAGACACAAGGAACCAACACAACAGCCGGCCCCACTAATTCCCACTCTCACGCCGCAAAAAGCACACCGAAACCGCCAAACGCACGCACATTCCCCTTCGCACTGACACCACCGACCGGCTCGCTACCACACACCTCTCGGCAGCCGTTTCACGCCAATTCGCCACACCGCCCACACAGTCGACAAGCGCCCGCCCTGTACGGCACACGCAACGACGCAGCGCAGCAAAGGGCGCCCGCAACACATACCTCTCCGCCGCCCGACGCGCCAACCGCCACACCACACCGCCAGCCACTCGCAAATTGTGCACTGCCACCAGCCACACGTCCAACACGCCGCGCCGCCTCCGGCCACCCGCCAGGGGGCGCTCACGTCCGCGACAACAGCGCGGCCCGCCGGGCCGGGCCGGGCCGAACCGAACCGAGCCGCCGCTGCTCTGCACTCGGCACGGCCACACCCTGCTGCAGACCGGGCTCGTCCCTCTGTACGCGTCTGCCTGCGCATCAACACAACACGACCTTTTTTTTTTTTTTTTTTTCTCTCTACCGCCATCCCTCCTTCTCGCGTTTTACTCGTTGTTGCAGCAGCGGCGCATACCTACACATCCACAGCCCCAGCCGAGCCGGCCTCACCTCAGGGCCCGCCGCCAGCGTCTCCTCCTCGGGCACAGGTGCGGTGCTGTGGCCGCCCATCCAACCGCATTGCTGGCCGTCCAGCCACCAGGCGTTCCCACTGCCGCGAGCCACGCCGCGCACCGACCCTGCTGCAGAAAACGAAGCATAGCCAGAGACCGACCGATACACAAAGCAAGCCGTCGCCTCGCCTCTTGTCCTTCCTGCCTTCCTTCCGCCCCCGCCCTTCTCACACCACCGCCTCTCCACTTTCGCCCCCCCCCCCTCCTTTTTTTTTTTTTTTTTTTTTGTTTTCTTCTTTCTTTCTTTCTTTCTTTCTTTCTTTGGCCCTCTCTCCTTCCCGCCATGGCGGTTACGGCACCGCCTGCAGCGGCAGATTTTTTGCGCCCACACGCCTACTCCTACCACCATTAACCTTGCCCTGCCCTGCCCATCAACGTCGCAGTCGAACCGACGCTTGCCAACACACTGCCCACGTTCCTTTCTCTTTTCGGCCTACGCCCATTACGCGCCGCCGCCACAGCACCTTCCCTTCCCACAACACACCGACGTCATCACACGCACCCAAAACAGGGGCCACGACCGTGTTCCTCGCCCACTCCCATCCCGCACGGTACGCACATTCCCAACTACTACCGCGCACCCTCCCTTTCCAATCTGTGTGTCTCTGTGTCTGTGTCCTGTCCGCGCGTGACGCCTCTCAACATCCGCCGTCCCCCGTCCCGTTTTCGCCCCCATGCCGTCGTCGCGCCGCCTCCTCCCCGTCCACCGCCGCCCCTGTCCGCCCCGCACCACACCATACACCGCTGCTTGTCCCGGCCGTTGCCACCAAAGGCGCCGACCGCAAACGCGCCACGCCGCAGCCCCCGTGCGTCTCGCGCTCGCTTGCATCTCCGTGCCGACGCTGCCTCTCTTCCCACTCGCACTCGACCTCGACAACACAGTCTTTGGCTCCGCCACTGCGTGTTCCGGTGGTACGCACGCTGCAACACGTATGTATTCATTACCAGAGCGATGGCGAGGCATGACAGCATCTCTGTCTGACCAGAGAGTTCTTTATCGCTGCTAGTCGGCGCTTGGACCGCGCCAGACGACAGTAGTGGCACGCACCGGGTCGCCAGGAACAGTTGTT
This sequence comes from Schistocerca americana, assembly GCF_021461395.2. Taxonomy (NCBI): domain Eukaryota; kingdom Metazoa; phylum Arthropoda; class Insecta; order Orthoptera; family Acrididae; genus Schistocerca; species Schistocerca americana. The sequence continues at coordinate 73,294,399 of NC_060126.1, read as the reverse complement.
ATATATATTGTAGCGCGAGTCGGGAGAGGTAGTAGTCGGTCGACAGTAGTAGCGGGTGGACGGTTGTACTGAGCGGGCGTCGGCGGCGTGCTCTGCTCGTCTCGCGACTCTGGTCACGGTTCGGGACGATGTATAGTATATTGTGTTATAATCAAAAAGGTGGTGTGACGCTGCATTGCGCAAATCTGATAACGTATGTTCATTGTACTTCTTTTGTTCAACAACAAAAGCCCCACTATTACTTTTTTTCTAAAGTAACTTTTGTCTCTTAACGAAAAACATTCACTTTTTAAAGACTACTTCCTATGGCATTTCCCTCCAAGGAGTGCAATTAATTACCAGCCAGCACTCATTCATTGCACACAGCTGTGTAAGGGGTATCTACAATTGAGGAGCGGATATAAATGCAATTTTTTTGTTTTTTTTGTGTGTGTGTGTTGTAACCTCCCAGCAAAATTTAAAATAATGGACAATGTTATTTACGGATGCTAATGGACATTGCGCTAATTGTAACCTCGCCCACAATGAGAGGTATTGAAAATGGCAACAAAAATGTGAAATTCGCAATCTGACTCAAATATAAAGTCTTCACACAACATTTACAAAAGTCCGTTCAGTGACAAGAAACTTCAATTAAACCGAAATATCGGTCTTTGGCCCTGTGCAAAACAATCAGAATTAAAGTCTTACCTCCGAATAAATGGATGTCACATTTCTGCTCTGGTTGTTGCGCAGCGCTTGGAGGAACTGCATTGCAAATAATAATATTCTCTTTTTTTGTGATTTTAGTGACATTTTTCTTCAAAGACGTGGAATGAAATGTGAAGTGCAACGAACTCTTTAGTTCAATAAAAAATTAAATGTTTGAAAAATGCTTTTGAAATAAAGATTATTATTGGGGAACTTGTTGGAGAATAATTACAATTTTTCATTATCTAATGATTATATTAATTAACAGTATACCTTATTCACCATCTTGACCAGTGTTGCCGACCGCCTACATCACACAACCGCACTCGGCTGCTACTACTGACCGACCGCTCTGCATGACGACTATTAGCGTACTGCACGCGACGACTACTGACAGAGTACAGCCCTCAACTACACAGAGCTACGGACTCGCAACGACTACTGACAGACTGACTGACTGAGAACCGCTCGCAACACTCGCGCAGTCCAGCGCAAACTCTCTGGTCACAGATGCTACAATGTCTCGCCATCGCTACTATGTTACATACGTGTTTCAGTGTCTTTTTCATTGGGGTAACGATCTTTGGCTCTTTTTATTCTGAATACAGGGCCAAAGGTCAACGCTGCTGCCCTTATACAATTTATCAGGTTTCATTATGTCTGTTGCAATGTTACATACGGTTCACTCTTTCATTAATATTATCGTTGGGTTTGTTTTGTAGGGACGTTAACATTCTGGCACATTTTTATTATCATCGGACTCTCTGCTATTTGTGCAGGGAGGTTATACCTGGGTCCATTTCCATTTCCATTTACATTTTAATATTGATAGACTTTTTGTTTTCTTTTTTGTTTCTTGTTGTTTTTTTTTTTTTTTTGTTTTGTTTTTCCCGCTCTCACCACCACCGCCGCATCACGCCTTCCGTTTTCTTGGTTTCTTTTCTGTTCTTCAACATCACCGCGCCCCATTTCCACACCACAGCCATCAGCCTCCAAGACGGGCGGGCGCAGTGTGCCATTTCCGGCGCACAAGCACACCCGTACGGTACTCTCCTCGCCCCCACGCCACCAACAACACAGCGACCACGCGGCTTTCAGGCATGGCACGGCACGGCACGGCACCGGCGAAATGCGCCGCCCCCGCCCCTCCGCGCATCCGTCCGTCTCGCCACGTTCACTGACAGCCGCGTCTGCGGCTACACCACGACAACCACAACACAACACCGCTCCCCTCCCTGGCAACTCACATTGTTTTTCTCCTCCTCTTTTGCACAAACCACAACGCCGAGCACAGGCGCAAGCCACCCACACCGCGCCCCTCCCCGTCCCGTCTTTGGCCGCCGCTCCTCGTTTCCTCGTTTGCCCCCTCCCATCTCCCGAAATGCCATGCCAGCAGCGTTACGCATGCCCCTCCCCTGTCCACACAACACTACCGCCTAACGAACAGCCTTTTCCGGGCCACATGCAGGGCACGCCCACCTCCAAACACTGCCAATTCACGGACGCACACACACACTTTCCCGACACCTTTCTGTACGGAGGGTGCGTCATCTCGACCGTGACAGAGTGACGGCAACTATCGACGATCCATTTCCCCCCACTGGTAAAACATGTCCACTAACACCTACATACATCATTCAAGTACACAGACAATAGCATACACACAATGGGAGGGCACACGAACATGGACGGCACGGCACTGTCATACACTCTTCCTCAGAACCATATCAACAAACGTTACGTACATCCGGGAAAGCGAAAGCGAACGCGAAAGCGAAAGCGAAAGCAAAAGCAAAGGCAAAGCCCAATGCAGCCGTCAAAGGTAACGTTCACCACGGCAGACACTTGCAGCCGCGCCGCCGTTAAACGCATTTCAGTGCGGCTCCAATACGCCTCCGACACGGGAACGTTCCGTTGCTCTACGAATGCGTTTCCTCCCCTTTTTCCCTTCCTCTCTCTTTTGCCCCCCCTCCTTGCACTCTTGCCTCATTCCTCACGTTCTGCCCAGACATTCGACCGATCAAAGTCAACCTTTCGTTACCGTTCTCAGCGCGACGGTGTACAACAGTATGACGGGTGTGCCCAAGACTTCGGTTCAGTTGCGTGACGCCGGTCTATCGCGCCGATCGACAGTTACTCAGGGGGCGACGGATCGGACCACGTCACCGACACACAAAACACTTTCAAACAAACAAATACATACCGGATGGACACAGACAAACACGTGTACAGACATTCGCCAAACAAACGACCGCCGCCGCCGCCGTCGTCGTCTAGCGTGCATCTTGAATGACGACATCGGTGTGCGTGCGTCGTACGCAATCAGTCAGACACGGCTATCAAACATCAGAGTCGAATGGTACATCATCGTGCGTGTCGCCGTACACGTACAGTACAATACAACAACAAAACAATGCGTCTTAATGGCACGTTCATTTCAACGTCACTCACACACCTCCACGCTGCAGTTACGTCGCACCATTGTCAAACTCGGCGTACAGCAAAGGGAATAGTGGGCGGCAAAAAAAACCAAACAAAAACATTTCACATTTCACCCTCGCCATGTATGATGTGCAAAAAAACAAACCCGCAAACGGCCGTCGTTACGGTGACACAAAAGTCGCCGATCACACTGTCCCCCCTCGCAGACGGGTAACACACACACACACACACACACACACCAACAACACCAATGGGTCAAAAACCACACCAACGAGGCGTGCCACCATTCCACGCCACGGCGACCAACCTCGTGGCCGTACCCCGCGCAACACGCTTTGACGCGCCCCCCCACCCACAATCAAAATGCACACATACATCACAGCCGTCCACACAAACAACAACAACAATTCCGCCCTTCCCGCAAAAGGCAAGTTGGTGGCCCTGAAAAGGGCCGTTTTGCCGCTCTCGCAACGGAGGAGCCTTCTCCATCCTTCCTTCCATTCCAGAGCCACCTCCTTACTTGGAGCTCGTGTACTTGGTCACCGCCTTCGTGCCCTCGCTCACGGCGTGCTTGGCCAGCTCGCCAGGCAGCAACAGCCGCACAGCGGTCTGGATCTCGCGGGACGTGATGGTCGAGCGCTTGTTGTAGTGCGCCAGGCGAGAAGCCTCGGCCGCAATGCGCTCGAAAATGTCGTTCACGAAGCTGTTCATGATGCTCATCGCCTTCGACGAGATGCCCGTGTCAGGGTGCACCTGCTTCAGCACCTTGTAGATGTAGATGGCATAGCTCTCCTTCCTCTTGCGCTTCTTCTTCTTGTCGCCCTTCGAAATGTTCTTCTGCGCCTTGCCAGCCTTCTTGGCGGCCTTCCCGCTAGTCTTGGGCGGCATCTCGAACCAACGTACGGCAGCAGCAACACCAGTAGCAAGCGCTCCGCTCTAGTCAGCGTCTCCCCACACAGTGGCACCCGCCGCCAGCCGCCGCCGCACCTTTACCAGCTCGCCCTGTTGCGGCCGCCGACCAATGGGGCGCGCGCGCAACCGGCCGCCGCACCCGAGCCCATAAAGCACCCCCACCCCGGCTGCGCCGGCTTTCCCGCTCACGACGCGGAGAGTACACGTTAGCTGATTGACGCTGCTGCTACTGAAGATGTTGGGACGCGGAAGGGGACGCAATGCTGCTGCCTTGGCGGAGTTGCTGCTCACGCTAGCAGGACCAGCCGGGAAGAAGAAGAGGAAGACTACACCACAGTGCTTTCGCTGCCAAAAGCTTGGCCACGTCGCCAAGCAATGCAGCGGAGCAGTCGCGTGCTTGAAGTGTGCGCAAGCACACGATA